>NW_024420586.1:24119011-24264753 GCF_014898765.1 Herpailurus yagouaroundi
TTTTATATTATTTTTGTTTCCCTTCCCTTATGTTCATCTGTTTTGTCTCTTAAAGTCCTCATATGAGTAAAGTCACAATATTTGTCCTTCTCTAATTTCGCTTAGCATAATACCCTCCAGTTCCATCCACGTAGTTGCAAATGGCAAGATTTCATTCTTTTTGATTGCCGAGTGATACTCCGTTGTGTATAAATACCACATCTTCTTTATCCATTCATCCATCGATGGACATTGGGCTCTTTCTGTACTTTGGCTATTGTTGATCGTGCTGTTATAAACATGGGGGTGCATGTGTCCCTCTGAAACAGCATCCCTGTATCCCTTGGATAAATGCCTAGTAGTGCAATTGCTGGGTCGTAGGCTCTTTCTATTTTTAGTTTTTTTGAGTGAAAAAAATACTGTTTTCCAGAGTGGCTGCAGCAGCTTGCATTCCCACCTAAACCACTTTTTAAAAAAAAGTTTTTTTATTTTGAGAGAGAGAGAGAGAGAAAATGAGTGGGGGAGGAGCAGAGAGAGAGAGAGAGAGAGAGAGAGAAAGAGAGAGAATCCAAAGCAGATTCTACACCGTCAACGCAGAGCCTGATGCAAGGCTGGAACTCATGAACTGTGAGATCATGACCTGAGCCAAAATCAAGAGTCGGACACTTAACCGACTGAGTCACCCAGGCACCCCTATAAACCACTTTTTAAAATAACACCTTGTGAGGCACCTGGGTGGCTCGGTTGGTTAAGCATCTGACTCTTGATATCAGCTCCAGTCGTGATCTCGTGGTCGTGAGATTGAATCCCACATAGGGCTGCACACTGAGTCTGGAGCCTGCTTGGTATTTCTCTCCCTCTCTCTCTGCCCCTCTCCGGCTTATTCTCTCTCTCTCTCTCTTAAATAAATAAACTTGAAAATACACCACCTGTCCACGCAATGAAGTTATGAGAATTACATTAATAAGCAGTAACAATACTTTGTTCAACTTAAGTTTATTTTCAAAAATGTTTTGACATTTATTTATTTCTGAGAGACAGAGTGTGAGCAGAAAGGGGAAGAGAGAGAGGGAGACACAGAATCTGAAGCAGGCTCCAAGCTGTGGACACAGAGCTTGACGCAGGGCTCGAACTCAGGAACCATGAGATCATGACCTGAGCGGAAGTCTGATGCCTCACCGACTGAGCCACCCAGGTGCCCCTGTTCAACTTAAGTTTAAACTTGATATATAAAACTATAGGGGACACAAACTGTTACATGTCAAATATATTTCAACTTGAAAATTGAAAAATTAAAAAGAAACTCCCCTGCTGTAGGGGAAATCGTGAGAGGTGGATAGGGGTGGGCACTTGTTTGGGGTCTGGCCCAACTTGAAACAAGAGGTACACTGCACTTCACCAGCCTCAGCTCTCACTGAGGCTCCTAGAGAAGCTGGAGTCCTGTCAGCATTGAGCCCTTGACCTCCTCCTCCTACTGCCCCAGGAAGAAGATTGTTCAAAGCTCTTCCTATCGGTGTCAGGCAGGACCCTGCTTGTGTTTGAAGGGTCATCAGATATTTAGACTCTATAATGTTTGGGATCAAAGTAGAAATCTGTTAATAAACAAAATTCAACGGAGTAAACCTGAAAGATTTTATTGGCTTTATTCAGCAATCCATGAATCAGGCAGCATCCCACCTGGGAGGGAAAAAAAAAAAGGAGCTCTGAAGAGACAAGGAAAGAGTGCATTGACCTCATGTTTCTCTGGGGGACAGAGGTCGTCCATAAGGCAGATTGCCTCACTAATACTGACCAGGAAATTCCAGATTTATTGGTTTAAGATTACATTCCCAGGAAAGGTCGAAACTGCAATTAGGTTACATAATAACACTTGGTTTGGTGATGGGGGCTTAGCACAAGTGACTCCATTTGGGGCCTGTTGTCTCTTTTTTAACAGTAGTCAAATATTCAAAAGTAAGATATGATTTCAGCCAAATAGTGTTTTGGAAAATCATGTATACGAAAGTTTCAATTAATGGGGGTAGGTAAGTAGATGGGGATCATACCTTTCCACGCAGGTTAAAACATGTGAATCTCCCATACCGTGATATAAAGCCCCAAATAGAAGCAGTGGCCTTATTCCTGAGACTTGCCTTAGGGACAGGAGTCTATGATAGTTATAGGGGTAATGAACACTATTATTAAGAAAATCCAGTAATGATGGGAATGCAAGCTGGTGCAGCCACTCTGGAAAACAGTATGGAGGTTCCTCAAAAAACTAAAAATAGAACGACCCTACGACCCAGCAATTGCACTACTAGGCATTTATCCAAGGGATACAGGGGTGCTGTTTCGAAGGGGCACATGCACCCCCATGTTTATAGCAGCACTATCAACAATAGCCAAAGTATGGAAAGAGCCCAAATGTCCATCGATGGATGAATGGATAAAGAAGGTGTATATATATACACACACACAATGGAGTATTATTCGGCAATCAAAAAGAATGAAATCTTGCCATGTGCAGCTATGTGGATGGAACTGGAGGGTATCATGCTGAGTGAAATTAGTCAGAGAAAGACAAAAATCATATGACTTCACTCATATGAGGACTTTAAGAGACACAACAGATGAACATAAAGGAAGGGAAACAAAAATAATATAAAAACAGGGAGGGGGACAAAACAGAAGACACTCATAAATATGGAGAACTGAGGGTTACGGGAATGGTTGTGGGGGGGGGATGGGCTAAATGGGTAAGGGGCACTAAGGAATCTACTCCTGAAATCATGGTTGCACTAGATGCTAACTAATTTGGATGTAAATTAAAAAAAAAAAAAAAGCCAGTCATGAAAAACTTAGTCCATATAAACCTGCAGAATCAGTGATCTGGGTGGGGGTCACCTTTTTACCTCCAGCTTTTTTCTTTTTAAAAAAATTTTTTTAATGTTTATTTTATTTTTGAAAGAGAGACAGATCATGAGCAGGGGAGGGGCAGAGAGAGAAGGAGACACAGAATCTGAAGCAGGCTTGAACTCACGAACCATGAGATCATGCCCTGAGCTGAAGTCAGACGCTTCACCGACTGAGCCACCCAGGCGCCCCTTTACCTCCAGCTTTTACAGCAACATAATGTCATTCAAGTGTCATCTCTAGCCATGACTTCCCCTGATGTTTCAGAAAGGGTCGTTTATTGCCAATACTTAGAGAAATGTAAAAGACGCTCTTACAAATACATTTACAAATATACTTAACGATGCCAACGTTTGTATCAATGTTCCTTATTGAGGTAAGAACTCGGAAACAACACCACCAGTGTCTACCAATAACAGAATGGATAGATTGTGGTATATTCACACTAAAGGAACAAGCTGAGCCTGGCTGGCTCAGTCGATAGAGCCCGGGACTCTTGATCTCGGGGTCAGGAGTTCGAGCCCCACACTGGGCAAAGGGATTTCTTAAAAAAAAAAGCAAAAATAAAATAACAAATTGCAAGTCTATGCAACAACATAGGTGACTTTCCTAACATGACGTTGAGTGAAAGAAGCCAGACACCAAACAGTACATCCTGTAATGATTCCAACTTGGAAAGTTCAAACGCGGATAAAAGTAAGGTGTGGTATAGGGGCGCCTGGGTGGCTCAGTTGGTTGGGCGTCCGACTTCGGCTCAGGTCATGATCTCACGGCTCGTGAGTTCGAGCCCCGCGTCGGGCTCTGTGCTGACAGCTCGGAGCCCGGAGCCTGCTTCGGATTCTGTGTCTCCCTCTCTCTCTGACCCTCCCCTGTTCATGCTCTGTCTCAAAAATAAACATTAAAAAAAAAACTAAGGTGTGGTATAACAAGTCAGCATAATGGTTACTTACTTTGAGGAGATGGGAGGAGATGCTTGGGAGGGGCCCAAAGGAAGTTTCTGGGAGGCTGGCAAGGTTCTGTTTTCTGACCTAGGGGTCATTACCGGAGTGGTGTATTCACTTTGGAATAATCCAGTTTGCTGTGTACTTAGGATTCATGCATTTTTCTTTTTTTAAGTTTATCTATTTATTTTGAGAGAGAGAGAGAGAGAGAGAGAGCGACAGGGGCAGAGAGAGAGGGAGAGAAAGAATCCCAAGCAGGCCCCACACTGTCAGTGCAGAGCCTGATGCAGGGCTCGAACTCACGTACCACGAGATCGTGACCTGGGTGGAAGTCGGATGCTTAACCGACTGAGCCACCCAGGCATCCCATGATTTGTGTGTTTCTCTAATAAAAGCATCAATGAAAGGTTTAAAAATCAACTGAAAGAATAAAATATTAAGAGGGAAATACCGTGGAAAACTATGCATTATTGGAGATAAGCCTGACCAGCCATAAGCCCTGACTAGTTCTTGGTGTCCTTTCAAAGGTTCTTTCTTTTGCCTTCAAGGTTTGTCCTCAGCCAACATTTCTTTTCATTCCACATGCCCTGTAGTGATCTCATCGTTTCCATGCCTTCAGTTGCCATGTTAACACAGAGTGCTCCCGTGGTGCTATTCCATACTTATCTCCCTGGAACTTGAAACAAGCACTTTGGAAGAGTTTTTTGTTTGTTTTATAATTTATTTATTTTTGAGAGAGAGAGAGAGCAAGAGAGAGTAAGAGAGAAAGCAGGGGAGGGGCAGAGACAGAGGGAGACACAGAATCGGAAGCAGGCTCCAGGCTCCGAGCTGTCAGCACAGAGCCCCATGCGGGGCTGGAACTCACAAACCGCGAGATCGTGACCCGAGTCGAGGTCAAGAGTAGGACGCTTAACCGACTGCGCCGCCCAGACACCCCAAGACCTAATGTTTTATACACAGCCTTTATTCTAACTTTGAATCCTGCCTTCAGCCAGAAGGTACACATGTCACGCCAGGCTCACTCACAGCCCTGCCGGCAGCAACCCTGCCCGGCCAAGCGTCAGGCTTTACAAGGAGGCCCAGGCCTCACCGGGGCCTCTGAGTGTGATAATGCCTACAGAGAAGATGTGCTGCGTGTGTGTCCCTGCCCCTGAGGTCTGACTCCCTGTCACCTTATTGACATCTCTCCTTCCAATCCCCGCCCCCTCCCCACTGCCACTCACTCTCCTTAAGCCATGCTGGCCTTTTTGCCATGGGTGGGCCCCTAGTACCCGGTGATTTCCCTCTTCAAGCCTTGTGTTTCCTTTTCCTTCTGCTTGGTACACTCTTCCTCCAGGTGCCCACGCGGCTTGCTGCTTCCCCCTGCTCTGCTCAAAGGTCACCTTTGCGGAGAGACCTTCCTTGGCCTTCTTTTCCCAAGTCAGGAAACCGGCATCCGGGATTTAAAAAAAATATGTAAGAAATAGAAAAAAATAAATATAAAAAATATGTAAGTAAATATAAATTTTTAAAAATAAATACTATATATATATCGTATTATATATGTATATATATGTCATATTATGTGTATATATGTATATATGTGTATATATGTATATATATGTGTATATATGTATATATATGTGTATATATGTATATATATATGTGTGTGTGTATGTATATATATATGTGTGTGTGTGTGTATATATATATATATATATCCTTCAATTACTTCCTGTCCACCACTTATTTGTTTATCTGTTTGCTTGTCTTCCCCATTAAAATATAATGTTGATGGGGCACCTGGGTTTTTCAGTCAGTTAAGCATCCCGCTCCTGATTTTGGCTCAGGTCACAGATCTCACAGTTCATGAGTTCGTGCACTCAGCTCAGAGCCTGCTTGGGATTCTCTCTCCCTCTGTCCACCCCTCCCCTGCTTGCACTCAGTCTGTCTCTCTCAAAATAAATAAGTAGACTTTAGAAAATAAGGGGCGTCTACGTGGCTCAGTCGGTTGAGTGCCCGGCTTTGGCTCAGGTCGTGGTCTCGCGGTTTGTGAGTTCGAGCCCTGCATCGGGCTCTGTGCTGACAGCTCGGAGCCTGGAGCCTGCTTTGGATTCTGTGTCTCCCTCTCTCTCTCTCTCTCTCTCTCTCTCTGCCCCTCCCCCGCTCGCCCTCTCACTGTCTCTCTCTCAAAAATAAATAAACATTAAGTAAATAAATAAATAAAATAAAATATAATGTTTACGTGCGCAAGGATTTTTGTGTGTTCTTTTTCGCTATTGTATCATCAGCGCCTAGCAATTACAATTAACCCCAAAATATTATAGTCATTTATCTAGCAAATGAACACAAATATTACAAATACTGTAAGGATTTGGGGAAGGCATGGAGTTTGTCTCCTTTGGGCATTAGCAGAATTTCCGGGGTTCAAGATGGACCACTAGCCCAGAATTAAACTTCTTGCTGCGGAAGACGATCTCAAGTCCTCCCTCCCTGTGTCCGCGGTGGGTGTGCACAGTCTCCTAAATGACAAATATCAATGGACGGGTGTCAAGGACTCCAGGGTCATGACCCCCACCTCCTGAAACTCTGGTTCCTGCCTCAAGGTCTTTGTGAAGGTCCTGGGTGATGGTGACGAATGCTGGCCATTCAGGCAGAGACCTACTCGTTCATTTCTGGGCCAGCCATGAGAGGTGTTTGCTCATGTCTAAGAGCTAAAACTCACATCCCTCTAGGGCCCGCCATGTGAACCACAGTCAGAACAGGTTGGTGAGGTCGTGCCCTGAGGATCTTGCAGGAGCAAGAAGGGATACCTGGGAGGCTGTGGAGGGAGAGGAAGGGAAGGACAGGGTCTACAGGTGAAGGGAACAGTCTGAGGGAAAGGGCCTAAAGGCATTTCTGTCCAGATCCTTCTGTCCCTCATATTGTTTTCCCTTCCCCCTCAGCCAGCCCCCAGCTACCTTCCTCACAACCGACTCTCTGTCCCCAAGGTACTGCGTCTTTGCCCTCAGTGTGCACAATCTGCCTGGGCAGGCTAGAGGAGGAGACCAGTACCTACCTCTCCTACAACAACACTGCCCACCACAGGGTCTTCCTGAGCCTGACTTGACATGCAGGGACAGGGACAAGGGACATAGCTCGGAGTCCTGGGAAGCTTCAAGACAAAGCTACTGAGCAGGGGGCAAGGGGCCAGCATAAACTCTTCTGTGTCATGTCGCCTTGCTATTCACTTCAGAATGGGACCAGATGGCCAATGGAGAGTCGGACTTAGTGGAGAGTATCACACTGAGACTAACCTTGACCTCTGAGAGTGGAGTCAAGTGAGAGATTCCCATTGGTGTGTGGACTCCTGGTGGGCTGAGGTGCACAAGTTCGGGCTTGGTGATCAGTTTGGGAACTGACATTGCTTCTAGGCCTGGGATGTACGGCCTTGTTTGGCCTAAGGCAACTCAAGTCCCCAGGCTGGAATTGAGCTGTAGCAAAAGTCCTAGTGACAAGCTAGCCCCTTAGCTAGAGGGAGGGCACTAGTAATTCCGGCCTGGGACCTCCCCTTGGAATTTTTGTCAAGTATCACTGAGGCCTGGACATCATGCCCAGAGATTGGAATGCTGGGAAGAGAAGGGCTGTCCTGGAGACTAGGGCTGGTACCAAGGCCTGGCAGGCTGATGTGAGGAAGACCGGATTCAGACACAGAAGGGGAGGAGGAGTTTGCTTTAGTTGAAGTGGGCATGGCTAAATGTAACCACCTCTTTGGAGGGCTGACACATAATCCAAGATGGCTGCACCCAAGTCGAAGCCGCAGAGTGGGGGCAGCCTGCTTCCTTGAAGTTTAGGGATAAAGGATGCTCAACGGTGCACAGCAGAGCTATGGGGCCTGCTCTGTAGGTTTAAAGCACCCCTCTACAACCTTAAATCCTCAGTGAGGACTCTAGAAGACTGTCAGCTTCCCAGATGGAGCCTAAAGGGATTAAGATTGTTGTGTTAGGTTGGGGCACCTGGGTGGCTCAGTTGGTCGAGCGTCCAACTTCGGCTCAGGTCATGATCTTGTAATTCATGAGTTCGAGTCCCACGATGGGCTCTGTGCTGACAGCTCAGAGGCTGGAGCCTGCTTCATATCTGTCTCCCTCTCTCTCTGCCCCTCCTTGCTCACACTCTTATCTCTCTCTCTTTAGAAACTAAATAAACGTTAAAAAAAATTTTAAAAATATGGTTGTGTTAGTTTTAAGAACATGGTTAAATTGGGGCACCTGGGTGGCTGAGTCGGTTGAGTGTCCAACTCTTGATTCTGGCTCAGGTCACCATCCCAGGGTTGTGGGATCCAGCCTCGCATTGGTATCTAAATAATAACACACTGCCTTCTCAGCCCTTGACACATGTCCATTTAATCTTTAAAAGAATAGTATCAGATAGTTGCTATTATTATCCCCACTTTACAAAAGAGGAAACTGAGGCCCACTTACTATGCCACACACTTCGCTATGAACATGAGGGCAAAATAATGTAACATTAATATATCACCTCAGCAAAAATTGGGAAGAATGATAATATCCTCTGGTAGATGCATGGGGATGGGGAGCTCAGACATCTGCTGGCAGAGATAGGAATTTTAACCCCGATTTGCAAAGGCAAAAACACAACTTTCAATTTAAAAACTCCTGGAAGGGCACCTGGGTGGCTCAGTCGGTTGAGCATCCGACTTCGGCTCAGGTCATGATCTCGGGGTTCTTGGGTTCGAGCCCCGCGTCAGGTTCTGTGCTGACAGCTTGGAGCATGGAGCCTGCTTCGGATTTTGTGTCTCCCTCTCTGCCCCTCCCCTGCTTGTGCTCTCTCTCTCTCTCTCTCTCTCTCAAAAATAAATAAACATTAAAAAAAATCCTGGAATATACACAAGGATGTTTATTGCAGAATGAGTAAGTTTTGGAAGATCGACACCACAGAATGGTATGCAGCTTTTAAAACGAATGACTTAGAGGGGCGCCTGGGTGGCTCAATCGGTTAAGCATCCAACACGATCTCACGGTTCATGGGTTCAAGCCTTGCACCGGATTCTGCGCCAACAGCATAGAGTCTGCTTGCGATTCTCTCCCCCTCTTTGCACCTCCCCTGCTCGTGTTCTCACTCTCTCTCTCTCTCTCTCTCTCTCCCAAAACAAATAAACATTAAAAAAAAAAGAATGAGTTAGAACTATACCAGGTGACTTGAAGAAAATTTCAAGAGGTGTGAAAAGCAATGTGCAGAGAAGGATGTACAACGTGATATCATCTTTGTAAAACAAGCAAAAACAAATAACCAAAACCAGTTCTGATATTTACTGGCTGTGTGTCCTTGAGAAATGTACTTGGCTTCCCTGTTTATTAGGGTTTTGTGAGGTCTGATGCTTGCACTGCAGTCAGTTTTCAATAAACGTCAGCAATATTTAGAGACAGGGATGGAAAACACACACACCGGGATGCAGAAACTGGTTACCAAGGGAAAGGAGGAAAGGTTTTTTGTTTTTTTTTTTAAAGCTAAAGTAGATATGAAAAAAATCAGTATAATAGCATAACTATTATGATCTGATTTGGTAGAACTGAGTGTGTGTGTGTGTGTGTGTGTGTGTGGTTATATATAGTGTTTATTGTATAGTGGTGGGATTTCAGGTAATTACTAATTTTCCCTTATGTATTTGAATTTCTTTTTCTTAATTTTTTTTAATGTTTATTAATTTTTGAGGGACAGAGCACGAGCGGGGGAGGAGCAGAGAGAGACGGACACAGAATCCGAAGCAGGCTCCAGGCTCCGAGCTGTCAGCACAGAGCGCGACGCGGGGCTCGAACCCACAAACTGTGAGATTGTGACCTGAGCCATAGTGGGACACTTAACCGACTGAGTCACCCAGGTGCCCCTGTATTTCAATTTCTTAACCTGAGCACTAATCATTTCATTTGTTTTACTGTAAAATGTACTGTACACACAGAAGACCATCTATGACATTTATGAACGATTTAAAGAAGTCTAATAAAGTGAACGATCATGGGGGCGCCTGGGTGGCTCAGTCATTTAAGCTTCTGACTCTTGGTTTCAGCTCAGATCATCATCTCACGGTTCATGGGTTCGAGCCCTGCATTGGGCTCTGTGCTGACAGTGCAGAGCCTGCTTGGGATACTCTCTCTCTCTCTCTCTCTCTCTCAAAATAAATAAATAAACTTTAAAAAAACGTAAACGACTCCCTTGCTCTCTGCCCCTCCCCCGTTCATGCTCTGTCTCTCTCTGTCTCAAAAATAAATAAACGTTAAAAAAATTTAATAAAAAAAGATATGATTGTATAATTATGTCATCAGCACATAGATTTAGTTTCATCCCTTCATTTTCAATTTTTATGTCTCTGATGGCTTTTTCTTATCTAATTGTATTGGCTAACTCCCTACCCAAACTGTTAAATAGGGGCACCTAGCTGGCTCAATTGGTCTAGCATGCAACTCTTCATCTCGGGGTCATGTTAAATAGAAGGGATAGTGGTCCTTAATAGACTGAGCCACCCAGGTGCCCCTGATTCTGTACGTTATATAGTGCTCACCATGATAAATGTACTGGTTAATCCACATAATCTATTTCAGCCATTCCCACCACCCCCCCCCCCCCCACCTCCCTCCCTTCTGGTAACTATCAGTTTGTTCTCTATAGTTAAGAGTCTGGGGTTTTTTTTGTTTGTCTCTGTTTTTCTTTGTTCATTTGTTTTGTTTCTTAAATTCCACATATGAGTGGAATCGTATGGGATTTATCTTTCTCTGACTGGCTTATTTCACTTAGCATTTATATTCTCTAGAACCATCCACGTTATTGCAAATGGCAAGATTTCACTCTTTATGGCTGAATAATATTCCATTGTGTATATACACATATACATCTTTATCCATTCATCTATGGATGGATACTTGGGTTGCTCCCATATATAGGCTATTGTAAATAATGTTTCAATAAACTTAGGGGGACATATATCTTTTAGAATTAGTGTTTTCACATTCTTTGGGTAAATACTCAGTAGTGGAATTACTGGACGTTTTATAAGACTATTTTTGTTGCTGTTGTCGTATGATTACTACTTGGAGAAAGACGGCCTGTATCTTCATTCTTTTGCCCACTCTTGCCTTGTTAATAGAAGTTTCCACTTGTGCATATTTTAGGTAAACAACACTCTTATAAAATCTGTCTCTGGGGGGCGCCTGGGTGGCTCAGTCGGTTAAGTGTCTGACTTCGGCTCAGGTCATGATCTCGCGGTTCGTGGGTTCAACCCCTGCATCGAGCTCTGTGCTGACAGCTCGAAGCCTGGAGCCTGCTTCGGATTCTGTGTCTCCCTCTTTCTCTGTCCCTCCCCTCCTCTCAAAATAAATAAATAAACTTAAAAAAAATTTCATTATGTCATCTCTACACCCAACGTGAGCCTCAAACTCACAACCCCAAGACCAAGAGTTGCATGTTCCACTGACTGAGCCAGCCAGGTGGCCCCTTATATTATATTTTAAAAATACAAATGCTTTCCTAAACTAAAATTGATGATTTCTCCTGTGAGGGAATTCTCTGATGCTTCAGAAGTCTGGAGTCAGGACTTAAGTAATTCCCACATTCAGGACATACACAGGGCTTCTCCCCAGTATGAGTTCTGTGATATATGATGAGATGTGACTTTGTGCCAAAAACGTCCCCACATTCTGTACATTTATGAGATTTCTTCCTTGTGTGAGTTCTGGAGTGTACAATTCGTTCTGACTTCCAGAAGAAGGCTTGGCCACATTCAGTACATTCATAGCGTTTCTGCCCAGCACGAATTCTTTGATGTCTCATAAAGGATGTGTTACAGGAGAAGGCTTCCTTGCATTCATTACATTCATAGAGCTTCTCACAAGTATGAATCCTCTGAGGAATGGTGAGTTCTGATTTCTTGCGAAGGCTTTCTTGCATTCATAGGGGCATGAGGGAGCTTTCCGGGGTGGCTAAAAATGTCTGTGTCTTGTCGGTGCTTGTTACATAAGCGAATACATTTGTCGAGTCTCACTGGGATTAGGATCTGTGCACTTTACTGTGTGTTTTCTTAATATAAAGTTTACCTTGGGGCGCCTGGGTGGCTCAGTCGGTTAAGCGTCCAACTTCAGCTCAAGTCATGATCTCATGGCTTGTGGGTTCGAGCCCCTCATCAGGCTCTGTGCTGACGGCTCAGAACCTGGAGCCTGCTTTGGATTCTGTGTCTCCCTCTCTCCCTCCCCCTCCCCCGCTCATCCTCTATCTCTGTCTCTCTCAAAAATAAATAAACATTAAAAAAATTTTTTTTAAATATATAAAGTTTACTTTGAAAATGTCACTGAAATGTGTCCTGCTACTCGCTATACATCATTCTTCATCTTTTACAAAACTTGGGGCCTGGGGAGGGACACCCATTTTAGGGACTCCACCCCACATGATCAGAGCAAGTTGATGGTTTGGGAGGGTAATAAGATAAATCCCTTGTCCTGGGTAGTTTGAGGACTTGGAGAAATGGGCCCCCAAATTAGGAATTCGCCTAGGGGTTGGAACATCGAGTGTGTGGGAGGTGCAAAGAGGGGGAGAGAATCGCAAGCAGGCTTTATGCAGTGGGAGAGGCATGGGCCAGGCTGAGCGGGCACAGTAAGTGGTCATAGGACATGAGAGGGATGGTGTTCACAGGGGAGAAGCTGGGTCCTGGGGGCACAAAAAGACTCCATGGGCTCAGGGCCTGCAGCCAGTTCTGTAGGAATAATGACAGGAGCTGTGTGTGTGTGTGTGTGTGTGTGTGTGTGTGTGTGTGCTGGAAGATATTTAACAACCAGCTCTCCAGGGAAAAGTATATTATAGATCTGAGCTTATTATACATTTTGCCAATATAAAGGATTGTAGCACTCATATTATGGTGGATTATTAAATATACAATACTCTTCATTGTAATATTGTATAGCCAATTCATTATCTGAAAGAATGACATTCTTTCATTCACCTTTGCCAAATTCTTGTATCTGTAGCCAACCTGTTTCAACTGCATCCCAATCGGATAACTCATTTGCAAATAAATTCATTGTCATTAAATCTGATAGTTGATCTACTATTAAACTATTTCTCATGGTCGTACACATTTTCACTACACAAAAATTTCTTTTTTAGTTTCAGGAGTAGAATTTAGTGATTCATCACTTACATAACACCCAGGGGGGTGCTTGGATAGCTCAGCCAGTTGAGTGTCTGTCACTTGATTTTGGCTCAGGTCATGATCTCGTGGTTTGTGGGATTAAGCCCCACACCAGGTTCCATGCTGACAGCGTGGAGCTTGCTTGGAATTCTCTCTCCCTCTTTGCCCCTCCCCTGTTTGTATTCTCTCTCTCAAAAAATAGAAAAAAAATAGAGGATGATATTAGTTGTGGGTCTTTCATATATGGCCTTTATGATTTTGAGGTATGTTCCCTCAATCCCTACTTTGTTGAGGATTTTTCGTGCATCAGGCTAACAGCACAGAGCCTGCTTGGGATTCTCTCTCTCCCTCTTTCTCTGCTCATGCTCTCTCACTCAAAAAAAAAAATTAATAAGCTTTAAAAAGATAAATGATTGGCAGAATCCCCCTGGGAATCCATCTGGTCCTGGACTTTTGTTTATTGGGACATTTTTCATTAGTGATTCAATTTCTTATCTGGCTACAGGTCTGTTCAAGTTTTCTATGTCTTCCTGTTTCAGTATTGGTAGTTTTTATGTGTCTAGGAATTTATCCATTTCTTCTAGATTGCCCAATTTGTTGACATATAATTTTTTCATAATATTCTCTTATAATTGTTTGTATTTTTGTGGTGTTGGTTGTGATCTGTCCTCTCTCATTAGTAGTTTTATTTATTTGGGTCCTTTTCCTTTTTTTTTTTTTTTTTTTTTTGGTAAGTCTGGCTAGGGGTTTATCAATTTTATGAATTCTTTCAAAGAAACAACTCCTAGTTTCATGGACCTGTTCTATTGGGGGTTTTCTTTGTTTCTATATCATTTACTTCTGCTCTAATCTTTATCATTTCCCTTCTTCTGGTAGCTTTCGGCTTCATTTGCTGTTCTTTTTCTAGCTCCTTTAGGTGTAAGGTTAAGTGTGCATTTGAGACTTTTCTTGCTTCTTGAGGTAGACCTGCATTGCTATATACTTCCTTCTTATGACTGCTTTTGCTGCATCCCAAAGGTTTGGCCTGTCATGTTTTCATTATCATTTGCTTCCATGTCTTTTTAAATTTCATCTCTAATTTCCTGGTTAACCTATTCATTCTTTAGTAGGATGTTCTTTAATCTCCATGTATTGGTGATCTTTCCAAATTTTTTCTTGTGGTTGACTTCAAGTTTCATAGCGTTGTAATCTGAAAATATGTATGTTATGATCTCATCTTTTTGTGCTTGCTGAGGCCGGATCTTTGACCCAGTATGTGATGTATTCTGGAGAATATTCCATGTGCAATTGAAAGGAATGTGTATTCTGCTGCTTTAGGATGAAATGTTCTGAATATATCTGTTAAGTCCATCTGGTCCAGTGTGTCATTTAAAGCCATTGTCTCCTTGTTGATTTTCTGCTTAGATGATCTGTCCATTGCTATAAGTGTGTTGTTAAAGTCCCCTACTATTATTGTGTTATTATCAATGAGTTTCTTTATGTTTGTTACTAATTGACTTATATATTTGGGTGCATTCAAGTTGGGGGAATAAATATTTACAATCACTGGATCTTCTTGTTGGATAGACCCCTTTGTTATGATGTAGTGCCCTTATTCATCTCTTGTTACAGCCTTTGGCTTAAAATCTAGTTTGTTCGTGGGGTGCCTGGCTGACTCAGTTGGAGGAGCATGTGGCTCTTGATTCTAGTGTTGTTGGTTCAAGTCCCACATGACGTGTAGAGATGACTTAAATAAATAAAACTTTAAAAAAATCTAGTTTGTCTGATATAAGTATGGCTACTCTGGGTTTCCTTTGATGCCCATTAGCATGATAAATGGTTCTCCAACCCCTCACTTTCAATCTGCAGGTGTCTTTAGGCCTAAAATGAGACTCTTGTAGGCAGCATATAGATGGGCCCTGTTGTTTTTTTTTTTTTTATCCATTCTGATATCCTATGTCTTTTGATTGGAGCATTTAGTCCATTTACATTCAGAATGATTGCTGATAGATATGAATTTAGTGCCATTGTGTTACCTGTTAAGTCGTTGTTTGGGGATACTTTCTCTGTTCCTTTCTAGTCTCTTTTGCTTTTGGTCTTTCTTTCCCACTCAAAGAGTCTCCTTTAATATGTCTTACAGGGCTTGTTTAGTGGTCAGGAACTCCTTTAGTTTTTGTCTTGGAACCTCTTTATCTCTCCTTTTATTCTGAATGATAGTCTTGCTGGATAGAGTGTTCTTGGCTGCAGATTTTTCCCAGTCAGCACACTGAATATATCATGTCACTCCCTCTGGCCTGCCACGTTTCTGTGGAAAGGTTTGCTGCTAACCTTACTTGTCCTCCCTTGTAAATTAGAGATTTCTTTTCCCTTGCTGCTTTTAGAATTTTTTCCCCTTATCTCTGTATTTTGCAAATTTTACCATGATATGTTTTGGTGTTGGCCTGCTTTTGTTGATTTTGATGGAGTTCTCTGTGCCTCCTGGATTTGAGCATCGGTTTCCATCCCCAGATTAGGAAACTTTTCAGCTATAATTTCCTCAAATAAACCTTCTGCCCCCTTTTCCTTTTCTTCTTTTTCTGGGACTCCTATGATACGAATGCTTTATGGAGTCACTGAGTTTCCTAGGTCTACCTTCATAATCCAGTATTTTTCTTGGGGCACCTGGGTGGCTCAGTCAGTTGAGCATCCGACTTCGGCTCAGATCTTGATCTCATGGTTCACGAGTTTGAGCCCTACGTCAGGCTCTCTGCTGTCAGCCTATCAGTGCAGAGCCTGCTTCGGATCCTCTGACCCTCTTTTTCTGCCCTTCCCCCACTTTCACTCTCTCAAAACTAAACATTTAGTATAATGTACTTAATTGTAAATTTATATAATTTAATATTTAATAATGGCTGTGTTTGACAACCAGCTCACAATGTCACAATGAAACTTTAACAATCAGCTCTTGTCAACCCTACAAGCCAACTCTGGCACACCACTATCTTCTTTTGTCCACTGAGACAGCTTGGGAACAGTCACACCCCAATTGCAATGAGTATGCCTGGTGCCCAGATCTCAGTTTCCCAATAACACTTTCCACCAACCAGAGCTCCCTGGAGAAATGGCTGATTGCAGGGCTGGGACAGAGAAAATACAATGTGAACCTGGAACATCTTGTTATGCCAGAAAGTAAGGAGATGCTAAGAAAAACGATGGGAGCTGTCACAGCCTAGAGGAGCCTAAGGGGACATGATAATTAAATGTAATGTGATATCCTGGGGCATCTGGGTGGCTCAGTCCATTAAGCATGTGACTCTTGATCTCAGCTCAGGTCTTGATCTCAAGGTCGTGAGTTCAAACCCCACGTTGGGCTCCGTGCTGGGCATGAAGCCTACTTAGAAAAATGTAATGTGATATCCTGAAAAGTTAAAAGGGCATTAGGTAAAAACTAAAGAAAGAAAAGGGAAAATTTTTCAAGTGTTAAAAATCGAATCTAATAGTGCTATCAAATTTACCAAAAGTGGGAAAAAAAATCAGATAGTAACTGTAGCCATATTTCATTTATGCCTATCAATACCTAAATCATATATGAAAAAAATGTGAAACATGCTACCCAACAAAAGAGTAATACCACATGAACACATGAGGTTTTTTTTTTTTTTTTTTTTCCCTAAGACTGCCAGGAGGGTCAGATGGAAAGAAATCTATCACTATAAATCATATTCTATTGATTAATGTTAGGAGAAAAGCAGGATTATCTCCCAGATGTCAAAAACATATATGATAAAAACCGTTAATCATTCCAAATAAAAACTCTTACTATACGAGGAATAGTTAGGCATTTCTTTAACATGATAAGATATTTTTATCTCAAACTAATAACCAGCACCCTATTAATTGTGGCACCCCAGAAGCCATTCTGGTGAAGTCGGGAAAAAGATGAGATCGGTCCCTGTCAGGGACCTTTTCAAAAAGCTGCTGTAAAGACGGAAAATGTGAAAAGCAATAAACGTCAAACATTAAAAGAAAACTTAGAATGTTAATTATATAAATTTGGGGGCAGGCAGTCTCGCCACGCTGTGCTCTATAAAAGGAAAGACAGCCATAAGTCAACTGGAAGTACTTTGTAATATAATATGGCAAAGGAAGCCAAGGAAATAATACAACTTTATAATTGATTTGACAGATGTCCAATCATTCGTTCCACAGACGTCTCATCACAGACTCTTTATTACTGACCCCACAGATCTCCATAACTCGGCTTACCACCCGCGCCCGCCCATCACTAACCACAGTCACCATTCCTGACAAAACTGTGTGCAGCTTTTTGTCTGCCCCCTTCTCTCAATCCTCACCTATTTGCCGCCAATACACATCCTTTTTTTTAATGTTTATTTTTGAAAGAAAGAGAGACAGAGTCGGAGCCCAAGCTGGGGAGGGGCAGAGAGAGAGGGAGACACAGAATCCGAAGCAGGCTCCGGGCCCCGAGCTGTCAGCACAGAGCCCGATGCGGGGCTTGAACCCAGGAACCGAACCCATGAACCGGAAGATCATGACCTGAGCTGAAGTTGGACGATTAACCAACTGAGCCACAAAGGTGCCCCGGCCAACATGCATCCTTGTTAGCCGCTGTGAAGTCACAGTTTTCCCAGGCCACCTGGACTCAGGGATTGTGCTCCTGGAGGTTGGTTCTTTGGGGGTTGTTGTCCTAGGACCCTGGGATGGGGCAGCAGGAAAGGGAGCAGTTTTTAGGGGTTTTGAAACTGCACCCCAGTGTGTAAATTTGGAGAAATTTCTTTTCCTGCTTAAATAGTTAAAATCATACATATAATATATAAAGTATATGTATATATAAATTATATAATGTATACAAATAAAATATTAAAATTATATTATACAGAAATAATATATAAATACAAATTATATGTTATATATTATAAATATATACTTTATAATATATTTTATATATAAAATATACAAATAATAGAATTATATATAAAAATATATTATATATAAAAACATAAAACTACATGGGGCGCCTGGGTGGCGCAGTCGGTTAAGCGTCCGACTTCAGCCAGGTCACGATCTCGCGGTCCGTGAGTTCGAGCCCCGCGTCGGGCTCTGGGCTGGTGGCTCGGAGCCTGGAGCCTGTTTCCGATTCTGTGTCTCCCTCTCTCTCTGCCCCTCCCCCGTTCATGCTCTGTCTCTCTCTGTCCCAAAAATAAATAAAAACGTTGAAAAAAAAAAAAGAGTTCTAAAAACATAAAACTACACCGATTAATCACATAGATATAAAGGTGTCACATTTTTATTTTTTAATTTTTTTAATGTTTATTTATTTTTGAGAGAGAGAGAGAGAGAAAGAGCATGAGCAGGGGAGGGGCAGAGAGAGAGGGAGACACAGAATCCGAAACAGGCTCCAGGCTCTGAGCTGTCAGCCCAGAGCCCAACACCGGGCTCAAACTCACAAACCACAAGAGCATGACCTGAGCCGAAGTCAGACGCTTAACTGACTAAGCCACCCAGGCACCCCAAGATGTCACATTTTTCTTTTTCTTTTCTTTTTTTAAAAAAATTTTTTTTTCAACGTTTATTTATTTTTGGGACAGAGAGAGACAGAGCATGAACGGGCGAGGGGCAGAGAGAGAGGGAGACACAGAATCGGAAACAGTCTCCAGGCTCTGAGCCATCAGCCCAGAGCCTGACGCGGGGCTCGAACTCACGGACCGCGAGATCGTGACATGGCTGAAGTCGGACGCTTAACCGACTGCGCCACCCAGGCGCCCCAAGATGTCACATTTTTAAATGTAAAGATGTTATGTGTATGTGATTTACGTAGGATTTAAAAATAATTTTCATGATGGGGCACCTGAGTGGCTCAGTCAGTTAAGCATCTGACTCTTGATCTCAGCTCAGGTCTTGATCTCAGGGTCGTGAGTTCAAGCCTCACATCGGGCTCCATACTGGGTGTGGAGCCTACTTAAAAAAAAATTTTTTTTTTTCATGACAATTGTTGAAATGTGATGGTTAGGGGGGCCTGGCTGGCTCAGTTGGTAAAGCATTCAACTCATGGTCTCGGGCTTATGTGTTCAAACCCCACATTGGGTGTAGAGATTACTTAAAAATAAAATCTTTAAAAAAGAAAGAAACTTGTGATGGTTGTATACCAGGTCATTGTACGTTTTATTCCCCTTTGTCCATGTGTTTAAGTCTCCATAATAAAAACATTAAAAAAATCATTATTTTAGGAAGGGGTAAATCATTTTGAAAACTGTAATGATAAGAAACATGTTTCTTCTTCTTGCTTTTTAAATTTTATTATGTGTATTTTTTCCTTTTACATCTTTACCTTTACTCCATCTCCGGGCACACTTCTTTTCTAAAATTTTTTTAAATGTTTACTTATTTTTGAGGGGGGGAGGGGCAGAGAGAGAGAGGAAGACACAGAATTCGAAGCAGGCTCCAGGCTCTGAGCTGTCAGCCCAGAGCCCCACGCGGGGCTCGAACTCAGGAACCGCGAGATCATGACCCAAGCAGAAGTCAGACACTCAACCGACTGAGCCACCCAGACGCCCCTCCAGGCACACTCCTTAAACCATTGTGTCTATTATGTCTAGAGATGTATAGAAGTGTGTGTATCTCCATCAGTTAATATTTGTACATAGGGCAAATCAGCTGCTCTATTTCACCATCATGCAACTAAATTCTCTTATGACCACTAAATGCCTTCATTTGAAGATTTAGAAAGCTGTCCATATATCTAACTATAAAATACTGGTTTTATATATATATATATATATATACACACACACATACATATATGTATGTATATGTATACATATATGTATACATATATGTATGTATATATATGTGTATATTCATATATATATATATTTTTTTTTTTTTTTAGAGAGAGAGAGTATGTGAGCTGAGGAGAGGGGCAGAGGGAGAGAGAGAATCTTAAGCAGGTTCCACTCTCAGTGCAGAGCCCGATGCGGGGCTCAACCCCACGACCCTGGGATCATGACCTGAGCTGAAATCAAGAGTCAGACGCTCCACCCACTGAGCCACCCAAGTGCCCCTGATTCTATATATTTTGATATGCGCATATACATATCTATTTAATTTGTAACAAATATATTTATGTTACACATACACATATATTTATACACATCATCATGGTAGACAGCACAAGGTTTACAATGGACTGTGTGGTACCGTGATCCATGGATATGAATATCATGAAATAGCAGTGTGGAGCCCTATTCTCTGATTACTGTGAAGACTGGCCAGAGGCCCAGAGGATTGTGGCATCACTCCTGGACAAAATGACTGGACCAATCCAGAGATCAATAAAGGTGTTCTGTACCTGTGTTAGGGAGGGATTTCACTGAGTGGTCTCTGAGCATTTCTACCAGGCTGAGGAAGAAAAGCTATTTTTTTTTTTAAGTAGGCTCCACACCCAGCACAAAGCCCAGTGCGGGGCTGGAACTCACCACCCTGAGATCAAGAGGATCTGCGATCATGAGTCAGGCACCTGACTGACTGAACCACCCAGGTGCCGCACCGGCAGTCGTCTTTTTAATGCAAAGTCTCTGCAAGAGATACAAACTGTGTAATCTGACTCTTCTGAGGAGTCGTATCCAGTTCTGTGTTGCTATAATCCTCCAAATCAAAGCTATTTCTGCTTGTGCAAGATTGTTCCTATTAATTTTTACTAGCCTTGTATAATCTGGTGGGAACACTTTTTAAAAAAATATTTTATTTATTTTTGAGAGAGAGTATGAGCTGGGGAGGGACAAATAGAGAGGGTACAGAGGATCCAAAGAAGGCTCTGCACTAACAGCAAGTGAGCCCAATGTTGGGCTGGAACCCACGAACCGCGAGATCAAGACCTGAGCTGAAGTCGGTTGCTCAATCCTCTGGTGGGACTACTTCTTGAGGCTTAGTGAATGAACTATCTGTTTTTTAAAGCCCACATCTTGGGGCGCCTGGGTGGCGCAGTCGGTTAAGCATCCGACTTCAGCCAGGTCACAATCTCGCGGTCCGGGAGTTCGAGCCCCGCGTCAGGCTCTGGGCTGATGGCTCGGAGCCTGGAGCCTGTTTCCGATGCTGTGTCTCCCTCTCTCTCTGCCCCTCCCCCGTTCATGCTCTGTCTCTGTCCGAAAAATAAATAAACGTTGAAAAAAAAAATTAAAAAAAAAAAAAATAAAGCCCACATCTTATTAAAAATTATATTACATATATATTCTCTGGGATAAATGCCCAAGAATACAATTTCTGGAGTGTGTTTAGTTTCATGGAAACTGCCGAACTATTTTCCAGAATGGCTCTCCCATTCTACATTACCACCAGCAATGTATGAATGAACAATTTCTCCCTATCTTTGCTAGCATCGGTGTTATCATTATATTTTATTTCAGCCGTGCTGATATGTGTATCCTGATTTCTCACTGTGGTCTAAATTTGTATTTCCCTGATGGTTAAAGATGTCGAACATCATTCCATGTACTCATTTCCATCTGTACATCCCCTTTGGTGAAATGTCTGTTCATGCCTTTTGCCTACTTTCTAATTGGATTGTTTGTTTTATACTCTTGAATTTTGAGACTTCTTTATATATTCTAGAAACGAGTCTTCTGTCAGATATGTACTGTGCCAGCAGTCTCTTCCAGTCTCTTACGTGTCTTTTTCTCTCCCATTTTCACAAAGTATTTTGCAGGGAAAAAAAAGGTTTTTAGTTTTGATGGGGTGCAATTGTTAAATTTTTTCCTTTTATGAATCATGCTTTTTAAAAAAAATTATTTACTTATTTTGAGAGAGAGAGAAAGTGCAAGTCAGGGAGGGGCAAAGAGAGAGGGAGAGAGAGAGAGAATCCCAAGCAGGCTCTGCACTGTCAGCGCAGAGCCCTATGTGGGGCTTGAACCCAAGACCCGTGAGACCATGACCTGAGCCAAAGTCGGACACTTAACCGACTGAGCCACCCAGACGCCCCATGAATCATGCTTTTGATGTCCAGTTTTAGACCTCTTTGCCTATCCCTACATCCTAAAGATTTTCTCCTTTGCTTTTTTCTAGAAGTTTTACGTTTCACATTTTTGTGTTGATTTTCATGTGAGATTTGGGGCTTTTTTTTTTTTTAATTTATGATGTCTATTGCTCCAGCACCATTTGTTGAAAAGCCTATCCTTCCCCATTGAATCGCTGTGGCAGCTTTGTCAAAAATGAACCGGCCATACGCGTGTGGGGCTTTTTCCGGATTCTCTATTCTGTTCCACTGATTTATGTGTCCATGCTTCCTCTAATACCACAGTGTTTTATTAACGTAGTTACATGATAAACATTAATATTGAGTAGCGTGATTCCTCCTACTTCCTTATTCTTTTTTATTGAAAGTTTATTTATTTATTTTGGTGGGAGGGAGGCTCAGAGAGTGAAGGAGAGAGAGAACCCCAAGCAGGCTCCATGCTGTCAGTGCAGAGCCCAACTCAGGGCTCGATCACACAAACTGTGAGATCATGACCTGAGCCAAGATCAAGAATCAGATGCTTAACCGACTGAGCCCCCCAGGGGCCCTCCTACATTTTTATTCTCTCTCAAAATTGTTTTAGCTATTCTAGATCCTTTGTCTTTCCATATAAATTTCAGAAAAATTACAGCCTATGTCCACAAAAACGTTTTTGAGATTTTGAAAGGAATTACATGAAGCCTATACATCGATTTGGGGAGAATTGGCATCTTTATTGTGTTGAGCTTTCTTATTCATGAACACAGTGTGCCTCTCTGTTTATTTAAGTCTCTCTTATTTCATCAGCATTTTGGAATCTCTAGACGTACAGATCTCTTACATGTTTTATTAAGTGTATATCCAAGTATTTCATTTGCTTAGGACAGTTTGTAAATCACATTGTATTTAAAATTTCAGTTTCTGTGTGTTCATTTTAGTGTATAGCAATGTGATTGTTTCCACGTTGATCTTTAAAAAAATTTTTTTAATGTTTATTTATTTTTGAGAGAGAGAGGCAGAGCACAAGCAGGGGAGGGACAGAGAGAGAGAGGGAGACACAGAATCCGAAGCAGGCTCCAGGCTCCGAGCTGTCAGCACAGAGCCCAGTGTGGGGCTTGAACCCACGAACCGTGAGATCATGACCTGAGCCGAAGTTGGATGCTCAACCGACTGAGCCACCCAGGTGCCCCTCCATGTTGATCTTTTATCCAGCGACCTTGCTGATCTCCCTGATTAATTCTAGGAAGTTTTGGGGTAGATTTCTTGGGATATTTTACAAAGGCAATGCCACCTGCAAATAAGAACGGTTTTACTTCCCTGTCTATAATCTGGATGCTTGTATTCTTTCTTTTGTGTTATTGGAGCGATTAGAATTTATGCTGTGTTGAATAAGACTGGTAAGATCAGATATTTTTGCCCTGTTCCCTATTTTAGTGGGCAATGATTCAGTCCTTTGCCAGTAATACGAGGTCAGCTGTAGGATTTTTGTGAATGCTCTTTATCAAGTTTAGGCAATTCTCTTCGATTCCTCTCTTGCTGAGAGTTGGTTTTTTTTTTTTTTTTTTAATCCAAAGCGGATGTTGAATTTTGTCAAATACTTTCTCTGCATCAATGGATATGATTGCGTGATTTGCCTTCTTCAGTTTGTATGGTATAATATGTATATTTGGCCTTTCCCAGTTCCTGGCATTGAGTTCCTAAAACCCTTGGAATTTCCTGAGCTACAGGAATGTCTTTCGTTATTCATAATGAGCACCTGATGCAATCCAACCAATCCAGAACCCACATCCTCAACTCTCCTCTGTTAGGCTGTTAACATTCCAGGCCACCATCCACCTGCTCTAATCACCCCGAGGCCAGATACCAGACAACTAGGGACAGCTCCTTATACCCAGAACCCACTGAAATTTTTTTCACTGTTACTGTTTTATTGAAATATATTTGACATACAGCGTTGTGTAAATTTCAGGTATACAATATGTTGATTTGGTACATTTTTATATTGTAACATGATTTCCATTGTAATAATAGCATCTCTATCACATCACATAATTGTCCTTTCTTCTCTGTGGTGGAAATGCAGATCTAGGCTCTTAGCAAGTTTGATGATTATAATACAATTTTGTTGTCTGTGGTGTCTCCTTTTATAAGGTCACTAATCCCATAAGACCAGGGTTCTACCGTTATGACCTCATTTAACCTTAATTACTTCCTTATAGTCCCCATCTCCACACATAGCCGCACTGGGAGTTAGGGCTTCAACGTATGAATTCTGGGGAGACACAAACATTCAGTCCATAACATCTATGTTTTCTTCTTGTTCCTTCGTCTTCATTACTGACCCTGGTGCTTCATTATGTGGCCCCTCCGTGGTGTGGCATGCCCCTTCCTCTTGGTATCTATGAGTATAATAAACTCTCTTTTCTTTTTTTTTTTTTCAACGTTTATTTTTGGGACAGAGAGAGACAGAGCATGAACGGGCGAGGGGCAGAGAGAGAGGGAGACACAGAATCGGAAACAGGCTCCAGGCTCTGAGCCATCAGCCCAGAGCCCGACGCGGGGCTGGAACTCACGGACCGCGAGATCGTGACCTGGCTGAAGTCGGACGCTTAACCGACTGCGCCACCCAGGCGCCCCTAAACTCTCTTTTCAATGGCACCTGTCTCCTGACCTATTGGCTTCATTACACCTGAATAATGAGAAATATATATATATTTTAGTTTATTTTATTTTCTAAAGTTTATTCATTTTGAGAAGGAGAGAGCAAAAGCAGGGGAGGGGCAGAGAGAGAGAGGGAGAGAGAGAGTGAGGGTCCCAAGCAGGCCCCGCACCCTCAGCGTGGAGCCGGATGCAGGGCTCGAAACCATGGACCGCGAGATCATGACCCGAGCCAAAGACAGACGCTCAACTGACTGAGTCACCCAGAGGCCCCAGAAACTTATATTTTAAAACATACTGGTACTGTATTTTGCCACTTCTAGTGAAATAAGGAATCCTCACTTCCATTTAGATCCTTTACCTTCCCCACTTTTGTTTCCATCATCAGATATGATACAGTATATAAAACTAATGAGGAAACGGATAGTCTATTGCATGTACCCACACTGCTGCTCCTCCTTCTGAGTCTTTTCCCTTCCTAGTGCTCCAGGATTCTTTCTTTTCTCGTTTTCTGTCTTTTGAAGAATTCGCGTAGCCGATTGTTAAGGTTATGTGTGCTAGCAACAAATTCTTTCAGCTTCCTTTGTCTGTGTAGGCCTTTATTTCCCCATCTTTTAAAAATTTAATTTATTTATCTTTACTTCTTGGATCTTCAGTGCCAAAAAAGGACATAACTCAGGAACAGCCCAGTGGAGGAGATGAACAGGGCAAAGCGTGGGGGGAAGGATGCGGAGCTTCCATGCCCTCTCCAGGCCCGCCACTCTCCCTACGTCTCCCTACATCGCCCATCTGGAAGCTTTCCGAAGCCCATCCTTTTGGGGTTTTATGGAAGCTTCATTACATAGGCATGGTTGACTAAATTATGGCCATTGGTGACTGAACACTATGGCCACTGGTGACTGAACAGTCTGTAGTCCCTCTCCCCTCCCAAGAGGTCAGTGGGGTGGGACTGGAAGTTCCAGCCGGCTAATCACACGGCTGGTTTCCCTGGCAACCAGCCCCCTCTCCTTAGGTACTTTCCAAAAGTCATCTCATTAACGTAACAGAAGGCTTTACTGCTCTCATCACTTAGGAAATTCTAAGGGTTTTAGCAGCTCTGTGCCAGAAATGGGAATAAAGACAAAATGTGTAATTCTTACCATAAATCACAATATTACAGTCCACCCCCTGGTCTTTGAACAGGGACCCCTTCCTTATAGCAAAATAATCATAAATGTTAAAAGATAATGCCACATTATTAGAATCTCATTCAGTCATTAGTAACTATTCAGTCCATCATCATATTATATGAAAATGTCTGCCAGGGTGAAACCACTCAGATTTGCAGGTGAAGGGGAGCAGAATATGTGACCCCAAAACATGCTACTTTGGCATGTGGATTATTTTGAACTGAAGGCAATCAAGACCCAGCAGACTGGAGAAAAACTTTTACCTCTCCCTTAACTACCTAAAATAATTTAGGGATACCTGGGTGGTTCACTCAGTTAAACATCCAACTCTTGATCTCGGCTCGGGTCATGATCTTGAAGTTTGTGAGATCAAGCCCCATGTTGGGCTCCGCACCACCATTATGGAGTCTGCTTGGGATTCTCTCTCTCTCTCTCTCTCTCTCTCTCTCTCTCTCCCTCTCTCTCCCCCTCTCTCGTTTGTGCACGCACGCTTTCTCTCAAAATAAATAAATACACTTAAAAAAATAATTTAGAAAGAGGGGCCTTGGTCAAAGAGCTATTACCAGAGACAACTTTTATCTGAATGACCTAACTGAATGGAAGGGCGAATATACAATTACCAAACATCTGCTTTTCTTATTGTCCTGTGAATTACCATCCTCCCATTTGAAACCCCAGGTCCCGATGTTATTTCCCAGCTCAGGATAGCATATACGCCTCAACTGACCAACTTGTCCTTGAGTCTTTTATCTTTGGGCCCCCCCCCCCAAAATTTGTTTTTCTCCCATTAATTTGTCTTATGTCAATTTAAATGTTTATTTATTTTTGAGACAGAGAGAGACAGAGCATGAACAGGGGAGGGGCAGAGAGAGAGGGAGACACAGAATCGGAAGCAGGCTCCAGGCTCTGAGCCATCAGCCCAGAGCCCGACGAGGGGCTCAAACTCCCAGACCGCGAGATCGTGACCTGAGCCGAAGTCGGCCGCTCAACCGATTGAGCCACCCAGGCGCCCCTGTCTTATGTCAATTTAATTATTCAACCAGCTGGGGCGCCTGGGTGGCGCAGTCGGTTAAGCGTCCGACTTCAACCAGGTCACGATCTCGCGGTCCGTGAGTTCGAGCCCCGCGTCAGGCTCTGGGCTGATGGCTCGGAGCCTGGAGCCTGTTTCCGATTCTGTGTCTTCCTCTCTCTCTGCCCCTCCCCCGTTCATGCTCTGTCTCTCTCTGTCCCAAAAATAAATAAAAACGTTGAAAAAAATTTTTTTAATTATTCAACCAGCCAAAGAAACTAGAAGGGTAGAAAGCAATTGTTTCCTCCCTTACACAAGCTTCCATTTCATCTTGTCAGTTTCCCAAAGCAGGAGTGGTGTTGGCAAACTTAGGGCTTCACCCTTTCAGGCATTTGGTATATCAAACTTAGAGCCCCTTTCAAGATGTTAATGTAATACGGGATTTCTCTCATTACATAACAGAACCCCGTTTACTCGTTCCCATACTCTCAGCTACTATTTTTCCTTCTTTCCATTTTTACCTGACCTTTTCCCCCTTTGGAAGGGACATTAGTTTCTACCACCACGATGGTATGGATTGCAGGCAGCAATACTAGTCAAGAGAGTGCCTTCCCCTCAGTGCACTCCTGCTCACATAAAGTTACCTAGATGCACTGCCTAGTGGGCTATCTCTACCACCAGGCAATAGGGCTACATTCACTGTTAATCCCATTTTTGCCAGATGAGGTGAAAGCAAATCCTGCCCCATCAGGCCCTTAGGAATCCTGACACAAAAGTTAAAAACACAGTTAATGTTTCTTGCTTAGGAATCATCCCTGCTTCCAGCCCTTGTAGTTGCAGCCTGGTCCTCTGACCATGGCATCGACTAGGGGGAAAAGGCTGAGGTGAAGGAAGAATACCAGCACACTCTCCACCATCTTTTCCCCAAATCCACCAGAAAAAACAGAGGAATCTATCCAGAGGGGACACTCCCGTAGTCCCAGTAATGTTGATGTTTAATGTGTCAATACTACCCAAAGCAATCTACATATTCAATGCAATCCTTATCAAAATAACACCAGCATTCTTCACTGAGCTAGAACAAACAATTTTACAACTTGTATGGAACAGAAAAGACCCCAAATAGCCAAAGCAATCCTGGAAAAGAAAACCAAAGCTGGAGGCATCACAATTCCGGACTTCAAGCTGTATTACAAAGCTGTAATCATCAAGACAGTATGGCACTGGCACAGAAACAGACATATAGACCATTGGAACAGAACAGAGAACCCAGAAATGGACCCACAAACGTATGGCCCAAGTATTTTTGACAAAGCAGGAAAAAATATCCAATGGAAAAAAGGTCTCTTCAGCAAATGGTGTTGGGAAAACTGGACAACGACCTGCGGAAGAATGAACCTGGACCACTTTCTTACACCATACACAAAAATAAACTCAAAACGGATGAAAGACCTCAATGTAAGACAGGAAGCCATCAAAATCCTAGAGGAGGAAATGGGCAACAACCTCTTTGACCTCGGCCGCAGCAACTTCTTACTTGACAGGTCTCCGGAGGCAAGGGAAACAAAAGCAAAAATGAACCATTGGAACCTCATCAAAATAAAAATCTTCTGCACAGCGAAGGAAACAATCAGCAAACTGAAAAGGCAACCGATGGAATGGGAGAAGGTATTTGCAAATGACATATCAGATAAAGGGTTAGTATCCAAAGTCTGTAAAACACTTCTTGAACTCAACCCCCAGAAAACAAATGATCCAGTAAAGAAATGGGTAGAAGACATGAATAGATACTTCTCCAAAGAAGACATCCAGATGGCCAACCGACACATGAAAAAATGCTCAACATCACTCACCATCAAGGAAATACAAATCAAAACCACAATGAGATACCACCTCACATCAACCAGAATGGCTAACATTAACAACTCAGGCCACAACAGATCTTGGCGAGGATGCGGAGAAAGAGGATCCCTTTTGCATTGTTGGTGGGAATGCAAGCTGGTGCAGCCACTCTGGAAAACAGGATGGAGGTTCCTCAAAAAAACAAAAATAGAAGTACCCTACGACCCAGCAATTGCACTACTAGGTATTTATCCAAGGACTACAGCAGTGCTGGTTTGAAGGGGCACATGCACCCCAATGTTTAGAGCAGCGCCATCGACAATAGCCAAAGTATGGAAAGACCCCAAATGTCTATTGATGGATGATGGATGAAGAAGACGTGAAAGAGATATATATACACATACATACATACATACACACAATGGAATTATTACTCAGCAATCAAAAAGAATAAACTCCTGCCATTTGCAACAACGTGGAAGGAACTAGGGTATATCAGGCTAAGTGAAATAAGTCGGCCAGAGAAAGACAAATAGCATGTGATTTCACTCATATGTGGAATTCAAAATACAGAACAGGTGGACAAAAGGGAAGGGAAGCAAAAATAATGTCAAAACAGAGAGGGAGACAAACCATAAGAGACTCTTAAATATAGAGAACAAACTGAGGGTTGCTTGTGGGGTGTCGAGTGGGGGTTGGGCTAACTGGATGATGGGAATTAAGGAGGGCACTTGTGGGGATGAGCACTGGGTGTTATAGGTAAGCGATGAATCACTAAATTCTATTCTTGAGAAATTCAATTAATTAATTAATTAAAACACATTAAAAAAAAAAGGAAGCATGTAAGCCAGCCCTTCCTGCTTTTATCTCCTCGTGCCCCTCCTTCACCCCTTCTCGTTTTGGACAACCACTGTTTGAGTTGCCTGATCCATTTTCTGTCAAACTAGTACTTTGCAGAGGATCTCTCTGCCCATTGTTGGACATTAGCAGCTGTAAAGTGTATCCCTTGGTCTGCAGACATGACGATGGGCTGTCCGATGTAGTGCAGTATCTTCAGTTCTGGTTCTTTCACCGCACTCTGAGGGTCTGCCCCTCCCATCGGGGAAGCAAAGCCCAGTCTAGAGTCAATGACTCTTCCCACTTATAGCCCCCAGGGCTGCCACCATCAGTGTCATTTGCCAGCTATGCTCAGGGCCTTCCCACCAGGGAGTCTGCCACACAGCCATCTGCAGTCTTTATCTCCTTTGCTGACAGAACGGTTCTTACTGACATTTTGTGCCTCGAGGGAGCCCATGGGGATAGCTGCCTCTTTGTTCCAGTCACCTTCTTTTTTTTTTTTTAATTCTTTTTAACGTTTATTTATTTTTGAGACAGAGAGAGACAGAGCATGAACGGGGGAGGGGCAGAGAGAGAGGGAGACACAGAATCGGAAACAGGCTCCAGGCTCTGAGCCGTCAGCCCAGAGCCCGACGCGGGGCTCGAACTCACGGACCACGAGATGGTGACCTGAGCCGAAGTCGGAGGCTTAACCGACTGAGCCACCCAGGCGCCCCTGTTCCAGTCACCTTCTAAACCTGGAAATGAGTTCTTCTGGTATACCCCTCAAATTTCCATAGGGCTGGGGTGCCTGGCTGGCTCAGTCAGCAGAGCATGGGACTCTTGATCTCAGAGTTGTGAGTTTGTGCCCCATGTTGGGTGTAGAGATTACTTAAGAAATTTTTTTCCAGGGGCCCCTGGGTGGCTCAGTCAGTTGAGCATCCAGCTTCCGCTCATGTGATGATCTCACAGTTCATGTGTTTGAGCCCTGCATCGGACTCGCTGCTGTCAGCGCAGAGCCTGCTTCGGATTCTCTGTTGTCCTCACTCTCTGCACCTCCCCTGTTCTCTCTCTCAAAGAAATAAACATTAAACAAAGAAAAAAAAATCCATAGGGCTATGCCCTCCATGGGCATCCCTTTAACAGGCCACGTTTCAGTAAAAACTCAAACACACAAGCTTTTTACCACTGTTCAATTCTTCCATCACTGCTAGCAAAAGAGCCTGCGGTTGCGACCACTGAGGTGATTTGTTTTTATCTTAATGAGAACTCTGGCCTTCCAAATAGGATGCTGTCCACTCATAGTGGGACTACCATCCATAAACCAAGCAGCTCTTTTTTGGTCAGTTGAGAGCTGTGCCTAGGGCGTTGTCCAAAGTGCCGATAGGATCCGGAAGTTCCTCACGCAGTTCCAGAGTTAATCCTAGGAAAAAGGGACTCCCTGCTCTTGAGTATCTTCTCCTTGCATTGTGTAGGCAACATGATCCTGTATAACCTATTTGCATTTTATTATGCAATTCTTCTGGGCAGTCCCATACCCTTAGGGTATTTCTCCAACATCATCCTAGACACTGTGGGTATTCATGTTTTTTTTTAATTATTATTTAATAAAGATTTCTTTTTTAAAACATACAGTTGGTAGGATCTGTTCATACATCTTCACCAGCATCTGGGGCATCTCCACCCTTGGTGTTTCTGGTGTAAATTATTTGAGCTCCGCGTCTTGTTTTGTTTTGTTTAATTTTAACTCCAGTATAGTTAACATACAGTGTCATGTCAGTTTCAGGTGATTCAACACTTCCATACATCACTCGGTGCTCATCACAAGCGCCCTCTTTAATCCCCAACACCTACTTCACCTATCCCCCACCCACCTCCCCTCTGGTAACCATTAGTTTCTTCTCTATAGTTAAGAGTCTGTGTCTTGGTTTGTCTCTCTCTCTCTCTTTTTTATCTTTGGTCATTAGTTTTGTTTCTTAAATTCCACATAGGAGTGAAATCATACGGTATTTGTCTTTCTCTGATTTATTTCACTTAGCATTATACCCTCTGCCTCTATCCATATCATTGCAAATGGCAGGATGTCATTCTTTTTGTGGCTGAATAATATCCCATTGTAGATATACACCACGTCTTTTCTAAAAATAATTTATTTGTATTTATTTTTAAAATTTTTTAATGTTTATTTTTTGAGAGAGAGAGAGAGAGATAGCAAGCACGAGTGGGGGAGGGGCAGAGAGAGAGGGAGACGGAGAATCCCAAGCAGGCTCCATGCCCAGTGTGGAGCCCAACACAGGGCTCCATCTCAGGACCATGAGATCATGACCTGAACCAAATTTAAAGTCAGATGCTTAAACGACTGAGCCATCCAGGTGCCCCTATATCATCTCTTTCAGTTCATTTATCTACCAATAGACACTTGGGCTGCTTCCATAATTTAACTACTACAAATAATGCTGCTAGAAACATATGGGTGCATGTATCCCTTCAATTAATTTTGCATTTTTTTTGGGTAAATACCCAGTAGTGTGGTTGCTGGATCATACAGTAGTTTTCTTTTTAACTTCTTGAGGAACCTCCATATTGTTTTCCAGAGTGGCTGTGCCAGTTTGCATTCCCACCAACAGCGCATGAGGGTTCCTTTTTCTCCACATCCTTGCCAACACCTGTTGTTCCTTGTGTTTTTTAGTTTAGCCATTCTGACAGCTGTGAAATGATATCTCTTGGTAGTTTTGATTTGCATTTCCCTGAAGAAGGATGACGAGCATCTTTTCTTGTGTCTGTTGGCCATCTGTATGTCTTCTTTGGAGAAATATCTGTTCATTTCTTCTGCCCATTTTTGTAAATAATTTTTTTAATGTTTATTTATTTTTGAGAGTGACAGAGAGAGAATGCGAGTGGGTTGGGGCAGAGAGAGGGAGGCACAGAATCTGAAGCAGGCTCCAGGCTCCAAGCTGTCAGCACAGAGCCTGACGCAGGGCTCAATCTCACGAGCTGTGAGATCATGACCTGAGCCGAAGTCGGATGCTCAACTGACTGAGCCACCAAGGCACCCCTCTTCTGCCCATTTTTAAGTTGGATTATTTGTGTTTTGGGGGGTGTTGATTTGTATATGTTCTTTATATATTTGGAGACTAACCCTTTATCAGATATCTCATTTGCAAATATCTTCTCCCATTCTGTAGGATGCCTTTTAGTTTTGTTCATTGTCTCCATCACTGTGCAGAAGCTTCTTGTTTTGATGTAGTCCCAATAGTTCATTTTTCCTTTATTTCCCTTGCCTCAGGAATCTGTCTAGAAATATGTTGCTATGGCCGATGTCAGAGACATTACTGTCTGAGCTCTCTTCTAGGTTTCACAGGGTTTTATGATTTTAGGTCTTTAATCTCTTTTGAATTTGTTTTTGTGTATGGTGTAAGAAAGTGGTCCAGTTTCATCTTTCTGCATGTAGCTGTCCAGTTTTCCCAACACCATTTGTTGAAAAGACTGTCTTTTTCCCATTGGGTATTCTTTCCTGGCTTGTCGAAGATTAATTGACATATCATTGTGGGTCTATTTTTGGGTTTTCTCTTCTGTTCATTGATCTGTGTGTCTATTTTTGTGCCAGTACCATACCGTTTTGATTACTACAGCTTTGTAATATAACTTGAAGCCTGGAATTATGATTCTTCCAGCTTTGCTTTTCTTTTTCTAACTTGCTTTGGATCTTTGGGGTCTTTTGTGGTTCCATACAAATGTTATAAATTTTGGTTTCTAGTTTGTGAAAAATGCTGGTGGTATTTTGAGAAGCATTGCATTAAATGTGTAGCTTGCTTTGGGTAGTGTAGACATTTTAACAATATTTTTTCTTCTAATCCATGAACATAGAATGTCTTTCCATTTGTTTGTGCTGTCTTTCATCAGTGTTTTATAGTTTTTAGAGCAATGGGGCTTTCACCTTTTTGGTCAGGTTTATTCCTAGGTATCTTGTCATTTTTGGTGCTATTGTAAGTGGGATTATTTTCTTAATTTCTCTTTCTGCTGCTTCATTATTAGTGTATAGAAATGCAGCAGATTTCTGGACATTGCTTTTGTATCCTATGACTTTACTGAATTCATTTGTCAGTTCTAGTGTTTTTGGATGGAATCTTTTGGGTTTTCTCTATATAGTACCATGTCATCTGCAAATAGTGAAAGTTTTACTTCTTCCTTACCAATTTGGATATATTTTATTTCTTTTTCTTGTCTAAGTTCTGAGGCTAGGACTTTCAGTACTATGTTGAATAGAAGTGGTGAGAATGGGCATCTTTTTCTTATTCCTGACCTTAGGGGAAAGCTCTCAGGTTTTCCCTATTGATTATGATATTTGTTGTGAATATATTTTCACATTTTCATATATGGCCCTTATTATGTTGAGGTATGTTCCCTCTAAACCTACTTTGTTGAGAGCTTTCATCATGAATAGATGTTGTCCTCTGTCAAATGATTTTCTGCATCTATTGAAATGATCATGTGGTTTTTTAATCTTTCTCTTATTGATGAGATGCATCACATTGATTGATTTGCAAATATTGAACCATACCTGCATTCTGGGAATAAATCCCACTGGATCGTGGTGAATGATTTTTTAAAAACATATTGTTGGACTTGGTTTGCTAGTATTCACTGAGGATTTTTTGCATCCGTGTTCATCTGAGATATTGTCCTATAGTTCTCTCTTTTTGTGCCGTTTTTATCCAGTTTTGGGATCAGGGTGGTATTAGCCTCATAAAATGAATTGGGAAGTTTTCCATCCTTTTTGATTTTTTGGAATAGTTTGAGAAGAATAGGCATTAACTTTTCTTTAAATGTTTGGTAGAATTTGGGGTGCCTGGGTGGCTCAGTCGGTTAAGCATCCAATTTCTGCTCAGGGCATGATCTTGCCGTTCCTGGGTTCGAGCCCCACGTCTGGCTCTGTGCTGACAGCTGAGAGCCTGGAGCCTGCTTCGGATTCTGTCTCCCTCTCTCTCTGCCTTTCCCCGGCTCACGTTCTGTTTCTCTGTGTCTCTCAAAAATAGATAAACATTGGGGCGCCTGGGTGGCTCAGTCGGTTAAGCGGCCGACTTCAGCTCAGGTCATGATCTCGCGGTCCGTGAGTTCGAGCCCCGCATCGGGCTCTGTGCTGACAGCTCAGAGCCTGGAGCCTGTTTTGGATTCTGTGTCTCCTTCTCTCTGACCCTCCCCCATTCATGCTCTGTCTCTCTCTTTCTCAAAAATAAATAAACGTTAAAAAATTAAAAAAAATAGATAAACATTAAAGAAATTCCAAATGTTTGGTAGAATTTGCCTGTGATCTGTCTGCTTCTAGATTAAAAAAAATTTTTTTAATGTTTTTATTTATTTTTGAGACAGACAGACACAGAGCATGAGCAAGGGAGGGGAAGAGAGAGAGGGAGACACAGAATCTGAAGCAGGCTCCAGGCTCTGAGCTCGAACTCACGGACTGTGAGATCATGACCTGAGCTGAAGTCGGATGCCCAACTGACTGAACCACCCAGGCGCCCCTGTCTGCTTCTGGATTTTAGGTTGCTGCAATTTTTTTTTTTTTTTTTGGATTACAGATTCAATCTCCTTGCTAGTAATTGGTCTGTTCAATTTTCTCTGTCTTCCTGCTTCAGTACTTTAAAAATGTATATTTATTTATTTTGAGAGAGAGAGAGAGGGCATGCAAGCAGGGGAGGGGCAGAGAGACAGGGAAGAGGAGAATCCCAAGCAGGCTCTGTACTGTCTTTGCAGAACCCCATGTGGGGCTCCATCCCACAAACCATGAGATCATGTCCTGAGCCGAAATCAAGAACCAGACACTCAACTGACTGAGCCACCCAGGTGCCTCCCTGCTTCAGTTTTGATAGGGTGTATGTTTCTAGGAATTTATCCATTTCTTCTGGGTTGTCCATTTGTTGGCATAGTATTCTTTTACAATTGTATTTTGTGGTGTTTATCACTCTTCTTTCCTTTGTGGGTTTGTGTATTCATGTTTTTTTTCTTTGAGGAGTCTTGGCTAGAAGTTTATCAGTTTTACTGATCTTTTCTTTTTTTTTTTTTTTTTCAACGTTTATTTATTTTTGGGACAGAGAGAGACAGAGCATGAACGGGCGAGGGGCAGAGAGAGAGGGAGACACAGAAGCGGAAACAGGCTCCAGGCTCCGAGCCGTCAGCCCAGAGCCCGACGCGGGGCTCGAACTCACGGACCACGAGATTGTGACCTGGCTGAAGTCGGACGCTTAACCGACTGCGCCACCCAGGCGCCCCATTACTGATCTTTTCAAGGAACCAGATCCTGGTTTCATTGATCTCTTCTATTTTTTTTTTCATTTCTGCTGATAATTTTCTGCTGATAATAAAATACCATTTATTTCTGCTCTAATCTTTATTATTTCCTTCCTTTTGCTGGTTTGGGGTTTTGTCATTATTTTTCTAGCTTCTTTAGGTGAAAGGTTAGGTTGTTTATTTGAGATTTTTCTTGCTTCTTGAGGAAGGCCTTTGTTGCTGTAAACTTCCCTCTTAAACTGCTTTTGGTGCATCCCAAAGGTTTTAGAATGTTGTGTTTTCATTTTTGTTTGTTTCTGTGTACTTTTTGATTTCTTCTTTGATTTCTTGGTTGACCCATTCATTGTTTAGTAGCATGTTATTTAACCTTCATGTATTTGTGGTATTTCCAGATTTTGTCTTGTTGATTTCTAGTTTCATAGCAAGTGGTCAGAAAGATGCAGAGTATGACTTTGATCTTTTTGAATTTGTTGAGGCTTGTTTTGTGACCTAATATGTGATCTGTTCTGGAGAACATTCCATGTGCACTTGAAAAGAATGTGTATTCTACTGTTTTAGGATGGAATGCTTTGACTATATCTGTGAAATCTATCTGGTCCAGTGTGTTATTCAAAACCAATGTTTCCTTGTTGATTTTCTGTTTGGATGATTTATCCATCTATGTAAGTAGTGTGTTAAAGCCCTGTACTATTGTATTACTATAGATTAATATCTTTATGTTTGTTATGAACTATTTTATATATATGGGTGGTCTCGTGCTGGGTGCATAAATATTTACAATTGTCATATCTTCTCATTGGATTATCCCCTTTATTGTTATATAGTGTCCTTCTTTGTCTCTTGTTACAGTCTTTGTTTAAAAGTCTATTTTGTCCAAAATAAGTAATGCTACTCTGGCTTTCTTCTGACATCCATTTGTACGATAGATGTTTTTCCATCTCATCACTCTCCATCTATAGGAGTCTTTAGGTCTAAAATCAGTCTCTTGTAAGCAGCATATAGATAGATCTTGTTTTTGTTTTTTTTTTTAACCCATTCCGATACCCTACGTTTTTTGATTGGAGCATTTTGTCCATTTACATTCAGAGTAATTATTGATAGATGTGTATTTATTATATTTTGTACTTGTTTTGTGGTTGTTTTTCTCTGATCCTTTCTTCTCATTCTCTTTTTCATGGTTTGCTGGTTTTCTTTAGCGACACACTTGGATGCCTTTCTTTTCATTCTTTGTATATCTATTAGTGATTTTTGATTTGTGGTTACCATTAGGTTTATATATAACCTCTGCCTATAGCAGTCTATATTAAGTTGATGGTTGCTTACATTTGAGCTCTATGTGTTGAAATCAGTTTAATAAGTCCTTTAATAAGGAGCCCCTGAAGGCCTGCCCTGGCCTAGGAATCTTGAATCTTCAGTCTCTCAGAGACAGTAGCAGGGGTTATAACCTTATAGTTGGGAACTGTTTTTTTTTAAAGATTTCATTTTATTTTATTTTTTTTAATGTTTATTTATTTATTTTGAGAGAGAATAAGAGCAGGAGAGGGGCATAGAGAGGGGGAGAGAGAGAATCCAAAGCAGGCTTCTGTGCTGTCAGCATGGAGCCCAACGTGGGACTCAATCTCAGATCATGACTTGAGCCAAAACCAAGAGTTAGATGCTTAACCAACTGAGCCACCCAGGCGTCTAAAGATTTTATTTGAAGTGATCTGTACACCCAATGTGAGGCCCAAACTCATAACCCCGAGGTCAAGAATCACACACCCCACCGACTGAGCCAGCCAGGCATCCTCTAGTTGTGAACTGTTTTATGGAGTTTGTCACATGTCGTTTGTCAAACAAGACTAGGTTATGAGCTTATTCTGAACTTTGCCTTTGGACTACTTTTTGGCTCAGATTTGTTCACTGGGTCTTTGTCTTGGCCGACTTTTTCGCAGGAAGATCACTTTACATCCTTTGGTCATAGAGGTAGCTTCAATTAATAATGTCTAATAGCAAAGCATTAAGTGCCCTTCAAATGGAAATTCTCTAGTTCATAGTCCTTGTAGTAGTCCCTGGGAGGCGTTCACAAGTTTTTGCCATAAGGCTCAATCTAAGCTCCATGTGGGCTATTGCATAATTTGTCCCTATCAACACTTGTTGACTAAGAAAGAATTCACTGAAAGGTTGCCTGGGTGGTTCAGTCGGTGTTGACTTCGGCTCAGGTCATGATCTCATGGTTCGTGAGTTCAAGCCCCGTGTCGGGCTGTGTGCTGACAGCTCAGAGCCTGGAGCCTGCTTCGGATTCTGTGTCTCCCTCTCTCTGCCCCCTCCTGCTTGCACTCTGTGTCTCTCTCTCCCTCTCAAAAATAAATAAACATTTAAAAATAGAATTCACTGAACATTTAAACAAAGAGGCATTGACTTGGGCAATTTGAATTGCAATTTATGAGATCCAAATTCAGGTGGAAACCTAAATTATTGATGGGGTTTTGGAGTGATGGGGGTTTAGAGCTGATGGCCAAGAAAGAATTCTCGAGACGTCTTTGGTGCAAAAAAGGTGATTTTATTAAAATATACAGACAGGATCTGTGAGCAGGAAGAGCTGTGTTAATAGTGTGAAGGGTGACTGATTGTATACTATGGTGTTGGCGGAGGTAAAGGTATAAAGGAAAATTTCCAGAAGGACTTCCATATGCTAAAGAGGACTCTTAAGATACTGGAGGCCTGGCTATTGTCAAGTTAAGGTTGTTTTACTTCTAGTAAGGCATTAACATTATGACAGGAGGGGATTTCCGGAGAAATGTTATATTCTGTATTTGCCTCAAGTAGTTCTCAATGGGCTGCAGGTTATAAAGAAATTTAATTTGGGGCGCCTGGGTGGCGCAGTCGGTTAAGCGTCCGACTTCAGCCAGGTCACGATCTCGCGGTCCGTGAGTTCGAGCCCCGCGTCGGGCTCTGGGCTGATGGCTCAGAGCCTGGAGCCTGTTTCCGATTCTGTGTCTCCCTCTCTCTCTGCCCCTCCCCCATTCGTGCTCTGTCTCTCTCTGTCCCAAAAATAAATAAATGTTGAAAAAAAAATTAAAAAAAGAAATTTAATTTTACTTGCTATTTCCTTCTTGCCTTTGTTCCCTGCATCACTATGGAGGGGAGGGTGATATGAGGGGCTCCAGAAAACTGAGTCTATAGGCTTCTGGAGATTAGGCTATTGATAAGATTGCCTTCTTCTTGTAATTTACTAAAATACTTATAAACTGATGGAGACTCCTGATCTCTATCAGTTAACCATTTGTTTTCTTTCCTTTCCTTTGTTTTTGGGCAGCCAGGAATATCCCGCATATCCCACGGAGGGGGCAGGAGGTGGGGGTGGGGGGAGTGAGGGAGTGGGGAACGGGGGGTTGGGGGGGTAGGGTTTTCGTAGTGTCAGCTTGCCTTATGCTTCCTCATCATTATGTTCTGAGGAAAACAAAGACAGGGCAGATTTATATAGGCGTTTATATAGGCAAAAGCCTATAGTGTCCTTCTCATTCAGGTCCTCTACACAAAACAGGGATTGAAACTAGGTTAACTGGGATTGGTTGCGTTAATATGCAAATAAGGGATTGAAACTTGTCAAATCGCCTTGTCTCTTTTCAAAGTGAAATTGGGAATGGTTCGGGTGTCCTGGTGAGAAGTTAAGTCCAGGTGGAGGGCTTGGAGCTGCCTGAAATCTTTCACAGGCTCAAGCAACTGTTCTGCACTGAGGGCTCAGGCACTCTTACTGATTCCCATTTAGCGTGTCCAATTAAGATTGCTTTGAAGGGTGAATTTACATGCCTTCTGGGTTACAGTGTGGGGCAGGGAAAACATTCCCCGGTCACATACAATGTCCATCTCCGTGATACAATTAGATTAATGTTTATTTATTTTTGGGAGAGACAGGACAGAGCTTGAGCGGGGGAGGGGCAGAGAGAGAGACACAGAATCCATCCGTAGCAGGTTCCAGGCTCTGAGCTGTCAGCACAGAGCCCGACTCACGGACCGTGAGATCATGACCTGAGCCGAAGTCGGACGCCCAACCGACTGAGCCACCCAGGTGCCCCCACAATTAGATTAAAAAGTTGCAATCACTTCACATGAAGCCTATTCAGACATACCAATTCTTCTACAAACTTTTACCTTAATTTTATCAGCCCTTATGTAGGGAAAGAAAAGTTTTCTTTCTTCCCTTCTAGCTTCTTCGGCTGGTCTAATATTTAAATTAATATAAGACAGATCAAGAGGAGAAAAACACAATTTAATCACATGTATACCTCCTGTGTACATGGGAGACACCCAGGAAAACTGTGTAATTCTCCCAAAAAGGTCAAAGCCATCCCTTAAATGCCACCTTCAGCTAAAGACAAAAGAAGTAAAGCACAGTAAACAGGGGTAGGGTTCTTATGCAGACTTAAGTCACTGTCTTCTCCATGGATAAGAGTTTCTAGAGATTGAGTCACCCTGGTACAACAAGGAAGACACTTTTATAAGTGGAGATTTCCTTTATACATGTAAATGTCTCTTACCAAATGGTAACTTCTACTCAATTTTCAGAGTTTCACCTGTGTCTGCTCTTTCTTGAAAATAAGCGGCTTAAATAATTCCCCTGCCAAAGAAGAACCTTTTGGGGTGGTAAAGTGTGCTCCCCTTAACTTACATTTCTAACTGTAGTCTCCATTAAGATTTCATCAACAGGTTTTGGTACCACAGTTCATGGGGCTCCTATATCAAGGAGTCCTGGAAACTTCTCCACCCCCTGACCATTTTACCTACTCTGCTACAATAAGCTTTTGGGTCTTCAGTGAGGGATCAAGCCAAGGGACTATGATCCTTTTGTCAATTTTTAAAAAATATTTTATTTTTTATTTAAAAAAAACCTTTTTTTCAACGTTTATTTATTTATTTTTGGGACAGAGAGAGACAGAGCATGAACGGGGGAGGGGCAGAGAGAGAGGGAGACACAGAATCGGAAACAGGCTCCAGGCTCCGAGCCATCAGCCCAGAGCCCGACGCGGGGCTCGAACTCACAGACCGCGAGATCGTGACCTGGCTGAAGTCAGACGCTTAACCGACTGCGCCACCCAGGCGCCCCAAAAAATATTTTATTTTTAAATGCTTATTTATTTTTGAGAGAGAGAGAGAGAACGCGTGCGTGAGAGAGAGTGGGGGAGGAACAGAGCTAGAGGGAGACACAGAATTGGAAGCAGACTCCAGGCTCTGAACTGTCAGCACAGAGCCAGACTCAGGGCTTCAACTCACGAACCGTGAGATCACGATTTCAGCCCAAGTTGGACACTTAACCGACGGAGCCACCCAGGCGCCTAAGATGTTATTTTAAGTCATCTCTACACCCAATGTAGGGCTCAAACTCACAGATCAAGAATTGTACACTCCACTGAATCGGCCAGGGGCCCCCTTTTGTCAACTTTTGACTTGATTAATCTGCCTAAGCATTGTCCCATGGAATTGCTTTAAACTGGGGTAAATAAAGCAGAATTGTTTGGGGCTCTTTAATATTGGGGCACCTGCGGGGGGGGGTCCCTTTGGCCCACCCAACCTTTGGTGGTGCTGTAATAAAACCTTTGTTTTATTCCCATCAATGTCTGTTTTATTCATTCCATTTCTTAATAACCATCAAAACAGGTCTATATTGCTGGGATGAGAGTCCTGTGACTCTCCCCTTTCTGTTTCCTCTTTGTTTTGCTTTTATAATTTTTGCTTTATTCACCTGACTTTTACATAACTGTTGAAAAACATTTCTACCTGGTCGGGATGAGGCCTCAGAATCCCCCCCTCTGAGTCTCCCCATTCACTTGTTAATTAACCTAATGTTTCTATTAGCATCTTTAAGATCCGGGAGGAGAAACTGAGACTGCAAATTCGCTAAGGCTTCCGGAATTGTTTTTAAGTTTTGCAACAATAAGGTTGTATGGGGTTTACCCTGTGAGGGGCCCCGCTTGAATCACAGCATTTCCCTTGACGTGGGTAGTGAGCTCTGAGTCCTGTATCAACCCAAACTTGCTTTTCCACTCTGTGGCACTCAAAAACCCAAGACCCAGCTCCTAAGTAAGTTATTTGCATAATCCGTTTGGTAAAGGCTCCTTGGGAAGCTAAGGGTACCGATCTACAAAATGAAACAACTCCTTCCCACTGATACCCCCACCCCCCCAATTTCAATAGTTTCTTGGCTTTGCCCTCCCCCCCATCTTGATTTTTACCTTGGGGTGGGGGGGCCCGCTTTGAGGCTAGTGGCTGAGGCTCACTGAAATCTGAGCTTGGACTAGCCTCAAAGTCTGACCCAGCGTTGTCTTCTTATTTTTTGTTTGTTTGTTTCGCTATTGTAAATTACAATAACCAAGGGATTGAATATTTTGCCTTTTTCTTATGCGCTTGCTTGTTAGTTTCTCATTGCTTCCTTATGCGTTCAGTGAACAACTGCTTGGGAGTTGGATCCATTTCTAAATTTCATTGGTAATCTCTTTCCAAACCACTTGTTTCCAGTCGGGGCCATTCTTAGCAAATCTCACTTGTCTGACACCAACAACGTTTGGTTCCTGGACCCAATGTGGGGGGGGGGGGGGGGAGGGGATTCTGACACAACACCAAGCCATTCTGATCCTATTTACCCGGAGATAGCACCGGATTCTACAGATTAAGGGTTCAGTCCTATAAGACTCCCCCTCCCCCCCTTCAGATGGCAGTCACAAGCTCAGGTTACCTGTACTTATGACCAACTGGCTATAAACCAGAGGTTCCCACGACCCCTCCTAAGGCTCAGTCAATTTGCTAGCTCGCATAACTCACATAATTAGCAGCTCACATAACTCAGAGGGACATTTTACTTACTAGATTACCGGTGTTAAAAAGAAAACCACTGGCCCAAAGTTAAATCACTTAGGGTTGAGGCCCTGAGTCAGGAAACCAAGACTTAATACCTAACCTAACTGCAGTTTCAATCCCCTGGTAATGTCACCTTTAACCAGTCAACATGGGAATCTCCTGGGCAGCACTAGGAAATGTACTGATAGACCCCTTCCGTTCCCCCTTAGGAGGGTGACCTTGCCTAAAACAACAGATTCTTTGCTAATATTTTCCTTTTTCCTACTCCCTCTCTACCTTTAAAAACCTTTCCCTTTCTGTAGCCCTTTGGAGCCCCCCTCTTCTTGGTAGACCCGATGCTACTCAATTCATGAATCAATTCATAAAGCCCATTAGATCTTTAAACTTTAGTCCATTAAAAAAAGGAAATAAAATGTACACGATTGAATTTTTGTTACTGTTTTAAAATGTATTTATTTATTTATTTATTTTGAGAGAGAGAGAGAGAGAGAGAGAGAGAGAAAACGCGAGCAAGCATGAGCAGGGGAGGGGCAGAGAGAGAGGGAGAGACAGAGAGAGACGCCGAGAGAATCCCAAGCAGGCTCTGCTCTGTCAGTGCGGAGCCCTACTTGGGGCTCGAACTCATGAACCATGAGATCATGATCTGAGCCGATATCAAGAGTCAGATGCTTAACCGACTGAGCCACCCAGGGGCCCCTTTATTTTGTTGTTTTTAAATTTTTGTTATTTAACACCGGTTTATTACAGCCGGACGGAAGAGATGCATAGGGCAAATTACGTGGGAAGAGACAGAGTTTCCATGCCCTCTCTAGGAGTGCCATTCTCCCTGAATCTCCATGTGTTCACCAACCCGGAAGCTTTTTATTTCCTCTTCTTAGCTGAGGATACTTTCACCAGATACAGAATTTGTAGTTGACAATTCTTTTCTCTCAGCACTTTGAAAAATGTGATGCCTCTTCCTTCTGGTCTCCACATGAGAAATATACTGTCATTTTTGTTGAAAAATTGTTTTTCATTACAAAAAATGGGGATATAGGGGCACCTGGGTGGCTCAGTCGGTTGGGCGGCCGACTTCGGCTCGGGTCATGATCTCACCATCCATGAGTTCGAGCCCCGCATCGGGCTCTGCGCTGACAGCGCAGAGCCTGGAGCTTGCTTCAGATTCTGTGTCTCCTTCTGTCTCTGCCCCTCTCCCCACTAGCACTCTGTCTCTCTTTGTCTCAAAAATAAAATAAAAACATTAAAAAAATCTAAAAACGGGGATATAATTGACATATAACATTGTGTGGGCTCAAGGGGTATAAATGTATTGATTTGATACATTTATGCATTGCTGTATGATCACCACCATAGCATTAGCTAATACCTTCATTCTGTCCCATAGTTACCATTCCTTTTTTGTGGTGAGAACATTTAAGATCTACTCTCTTAGCAATATTAAGGATATGATATAGTATCATCAGCTATATTCATTATGCTGTGCATTAGATCTCCAGAACTTATTTGTTAGTTGCAAGTGTGTACCCTTAAACAACATCTCCCTAATTGTCTCACCCACTCTGCTGTCATTTATTTGTTTGTTTATTTATTTAAAAAATGTTTTAAGGTTTGTTTATTTTTGAGGGAGACAGAGACAGAGCATGAGTGGGGGAGAGGCAGAGAGAGAGAGGGAGACACAGAATCCGAAGCAGGCTCCAGGCTCTGAGCTGTCAGCACAGAGCCCAACATGGGGCTCGAACCCATGAACCTCGAGGTCATGACCTGAATCGAAGTTGGACGCTTAACTGACTGAGCCAGTCAGGCACCCCTATTTATTTATTTTTTTAAGTAGGCTTTATGACCAGCATGGAGCCCAAAGTGAGACTTGAACTCACGATCCTGTGATCAAGACCTGAGCTGCAACCCAGACCCAGAGTCAGATGCTTAACCATCTGAGCCACCCAGGCATCTCCAATCTGCTGTCATTTAAATTGGTGTTCCCTTAGAGGCAATGCTTTGTCTCTGGTTGCTTTCAAGATATTTTCATTGTCTTTAGTTTTCAAAAGTTTCGTTATGATATATCTTGACGTGAACTTTTTTGGGGGTTTATCCTGTTGAGATTGCCTCGGCTTCGTGGATCTGTAGGTTTGTGTCTTTTGCCAAATTTGGAACATTTCATTACTTCATATACTCCTTTGGGGGCTCAGTTGAAAGAGCGCATGACTCTTGATCTTGGGGTTCTGAGTTCGGGCCCCACGTTGGGTGTAGAGATTACGTAAAAATAAAATCTTAAAACAAACAAACACCCAAATACTATTTTGGCCTCACTGTCTTTCATACTTTTGGGACTTCCATGATAATGAATGCTACGTCTTTTGTTATTGTCTCATAGTTCAATAGTTTCCGTCAATTTTCTCTCTGTTATGATTGGATTGATTCTCTTGATCAGCTTTCAAATGTATTGATACTATCTTCTGTCATCTCCACTCCACTCCTAAGGCTATGAAAAAAAGGACAACAGGCCCCAAATGGAGTCGTTTGTGCTAAACCCACATCACCAAATGGAGACTTAATAGCTAACCTAATTGTAGTTTCAGTCTTTCCCTGGGATGTAATCTAAACCAGTCAGTCTGGAATTTCCTGGTCAGCACTAGTGAGGTAATTGCTCATAGACCCCCAAAGGAAGGTGACCTTGCCTGAAACAATTTGCTCTCTAGTAACTTCCTTGTCCTGCCTACTAATACTTATAAAAAATCTTCTAGTTTGTGCAGGTCCTTTGTATTTGCTGGATGGAACGCTGCTAGATTCAGGAATCACTGAATAAAGCCGATGAGAGCTTTAAATTTACTCAGATGGATTTTGTTTTTTGCAAAGCCCATCCAGTGAGTTTTTCATCTCTTTTATTGTATTTTTCAGTGCTGTAATTTCCATTGGGTGTTTAAAAAACAACTTCTGTTTCTTTGCTGAGGTTTTTCTTGTTTTGCATGTGTTCTAAGAGAGTTTGTGGAATGTAGAATTGATTGTTGAAACATCTGATGATGGCTGCTTTAAAGTCCTTGTCTGATAATCTGAAATTCTGAGTCATCTCACTGCTGGCGTCAGTTGATTGTCTTTCCTCATTCAAGTTGTGATTTTCTTGGTCCTTGGAATGATGGATAATTTTCCATTGTATCCTGGGCATTTGTCTATGATGTTAGGAGACTCTGGGTCCTATTAAAATCTTTTATTTCAGCGGCCCGTTACCCGGTTTAGCATGAAGGTTTTGACCTAGTTTTTGTGTCATAGTTCCAATGGAAGTTTGTTTTTCTTTCTTTTTTTTAAGTTTATTTGTTTATTTTGAGAGAGAGAGGGAGCACAAGTGGGGGGGGGGGCACAGAGAGAGAGAGAGAGAGAAAGGGAGACTCCCAAGCAGGTTCCACGCTGTCAGCACAGAGCCTAACGCGGGGCTCAAACTCATGACTCGTGAGATCATGACCTGAGCCAAAGTGGGACGCTTAACTGGCTGAGCCATCCAGGCGCCCTGGAAGTTTATTTTTCAGAAAATTTGTGGTGCTATTTTCATCTGCTTGGTCTATCTGGTATCTCTGGGGGTTCCATTTATTTCTGCTGGTTTATACCTGAGGGGGTGGAAAAGATTTCTACAAGCCAGACCTCCGGGTGTCCCCCCCGTGGTAGAGGGATATGATGGGCTCCTGTGACCAGTGCCTTATGGTTGCTGAAGGGGAATCGTAGGCCCGCAAGGTCAAAGTGGCATCGGGGCCAGGATGCTTGTGGTGGCTGAGTCCCTTTTGCTGGTTCCTCCTGCCTGCCCCATTATCTCCGGTCACGTGACAGGTTTTCCAAGTCTGCCTGCCTGCTTGGATTCTTCGTGCTGATTTCACCCACTTGCCTTGTGCTTCCTGTTGGGAGAAGAAAATCTCAGGTCTGGGAGGCCTTCAAGGTAAAAGAAGTTTTCCTCTTGCTGTGGCTGCATCCGTCCTACAGCTTCCCCCTGCCTGTGGCAGTGCTGGTGGGAGAGGGCAGTCTCAGGCCCAGTAGAGAAAGAGAGAACTTCTCTCTTATTATAAACCGGCTCCCAATCCATCCCCTTGTGGTTACTGGGCTTGCCTCGTGTGGTCAGAGGGACTTCCATTTGATCCAGGGGGGAAATGAACCTACTTAAGCTGCCTCATGTTGCTCGGTTGGATGTCAGGAAATGCTGGGCCCAAGTTGCCTTCTGTTGGGTGGGTGATGATATGGGAAACAAAGGCAAAAGAAAAAATTAAATTGCCTTGCTACTTACAGCCCACTGACAAGTCCTTGAAACAGGCAGAATGACCTGGGGGGCGCCTGGGGGGCTCAGTCGGTTAAACCTCTGACTCTTGATTTCAGCTCAGCTCATGATCTCACAGCTCATGAGTTCGAGTCCCACATTGGGTTCTGTGCTGACAGTGCGGAGCCTGTTTGGGATTCTCCCCCACCCCTCTCTCTCCAATAAATGAATAAATAAAACTTAAAAAAGAAAAAATGACCTTCCTCTGTACCTCAGCTGCCTCGATGTTGATACTTTGCTAAGGGCAAAAGGCAATCTTAGCCCAATCCCCCAAGATCCTGTGAGTCTACTCTAAACATAGAAATTCCTTTGGAAATTTCCTTTATCTTTATTCCAACAAGATGTATGTTGGCAATCATACTCCAAGCATATGGCTCACTGATTAACATCTGAAGGGTCTCATGACTGAGGTTTTACTAAACATTAATAAGTGACCTTTTCCTAACAATAGCTGGCCCCCTCAGGGCCTTGGAAACCTTGTTTCCAAAATACCTTGGAGATTTGTGCTGTCTCTAATCTCCTCTCAGCTTGAAAGTATATAATTGGCCACTCACACCCTAATGCAGCTCTTTCTGCCCGTGGATTCTGTCCCCATGCTTTAATAAAACCACCTTTAAAAAAAAATGTATTTATTTGAGAGAAAATGAGCACAAGCACGGTAGGAGCAGAGAGAAAGGGAGACAGAATCCCAAGCAGGCTCTATGACATCAGCACGCAGCCCGATGCAGGGCTCGAACTCACGAACCTGAGCCCAGATGAGGAGTCAGACACTTAACTGTGCCACCCAGGCACCCCAATAAAACCGCCTTTTTGCACCGAAGACATCTCAAGAATTCTTTCTTGGCCGTCAGCTCCGAACCCCAACATTTCCACATCAGGGGGAATATAAGATGCCCTTCAGTTGTGCTGTACCTCCATTCCTGGGATCCTAAATGAATTCACTTTTTTTTTTTTTTTTTTACCACCCTTCATCCCTTTTCTTTTGATGTTTTCTTCTTTCATTTCTAGGGTTGATAGTTGTACTTAGCAAGAGGGAACAGGGAGAAATGGGCCTATGCTATCTTGTTGGGACTGGAAACTTCCATTTTTTAAAATATTTATTTATTTTGGGGAGAGTGCAAGTGGGGGGAGGGGCATAAAGAGGGGTCAGAGGATCTGAAGCGGGCTCCGAGCTAACAGGCTGACAGCAGCGGGCCCGATGTGGGGCTTGAACTCACGAACTGCAAGATCACAACCTGAGCCAAAGTACGATGCTCAACCTGAGCCACCCAGGTGCCCCTGGAAACTTCTGTTTTTTAACCATCCACACCTCAGGTCTGAACTCAAACCCAAGCTTCTGTTAACTCTTCCACCATTAGTGCTACTTTATTCTGTCCTTGAACGTGGACTTCTGTCAACAATCTTTTGTTGATCTTTTACAGATCTTCAACCCTGGTCTCTATGAGCCATGGTCTCTACCGCCCATGCCTACGTGGTCTACAACTCAAAACCATGCCTGTTTAGGGGCGCCTGGGTGGCGCAGTCGGTTAAGCGTCCGACTTCAGCCAGGTCACCATCTTGCGGTCCGTGAGTTCGAGCCCCGCGTCAGGCTCTGGTCTGATGATGGCCCAGAGCCTGGAGCCTGCTTCCGATTCTGTGTCTCCCTCTCTCTCTGCTCCTCCCCCATTCATGCTCTGTCTCTCTCTGTCCCAAAAATAAATAAAAACGTTGAAAAAAAAATTTAAAAAAAGAAAAACAAAAAAAAACCATGCCTGTTTAACTTGACCACCACCAGTGGCACATTGTCTAGAATTGTGCCACGTGATATGGCAGACACTAGCCACATGTGGTTATTCAGCACTTGAGATGAAGCAAGTGAGACTGAGAATTGAATTTTAAATTATATTTATCTTTATTAACTAAACATTTAAAATAGACAATTCAGTTATTGGAAAACTTAAAAAAAATTTTTTTTAACACTTATTCATTTTTGAGAGGCAGAGACAGAGCATGAGCAAAGGAGGGGCAGAGAGAGGGGGAGACACAGGGTCCGAAACAGGCTCCAGGCTCCGAGCTGTCAGCACAGAGCCTGACGCGGAGCTCGAACCCACAAACTGCGAGATCATGACCTGAGCCGAAGTCGGACGCTCAACGGACTGAGCCACCCAGGCGCCCCAATTATTCGAAAACATTTAACATATGTTGGGACCAATTTGTGAGTATTAATCTGTTTTCAAATGTAAATTTTATGAAATCTAAATACACATCAAATATTTCTGGTGAAAATTTAGTATTTTGTAACATGTTGCAGGTGCATCTGACTTCTCAGACTTATTACAACCAAAAGAATGCCAAATATCCCATTAGTAATTTTAAAAGTTGACTACAAGTTGAAATGATAATGTTTTGGCTTTGTAGTTTAAATAAAACCCATCATTACATTTCATTTGTTTCTTTTTCTTTTTAATGTGTCACCTGTCTGCAGCCCCTCATGCCAAGTTTCCTCCTCCTCCTCTTCACTTGGGTTGAGGCTGCTGTTTTGCATCAAAGTGATTTAGATTCTCTAGGCAAGAGTGAGAGGCTTCATTCTTATTGGTGTCATTTGGAACAGCAGGGTTATTTCTGCGTAGTAACATGGATGCTCACATTTTGCTGGCCATGGAAACCAAACCCTGCCTCTCACACGGAGTCATTGGCCAGCCGCACCCTCTGTCCAAAGCAATCTCAGGCCTTGCCCCCGCCCACTTCCACTTCCCTCCCATGGCATCATCTATCTATACCCCCTCAGACTATGCCCTGCCCCCTCCCTGCATTGGACAATGGAGACTTCTGCTGATTTACAGACCCAGCAGCCTTATTTGAGTGGGGAGGCCAGAGCCTGATTCTTCTGCTCAGCCATTCGTTAACTGCACCTTCTGTCTACAGCTTCTCAGGTGTCACTTTGGCCGCCTCATTTCACTTGGCATTGGGGGTTGCTACATGGTAACAGTTTACCATAGGCTGAGGAGGCTGAAGTCCAACTTCTCCTGCAGTCATTGGCTATTTGTCTGTAGCTAGTCAGGCTAGACCCTGACTCTCCTACTCGGCACATAGCAACAGGGGCTTCTCCCTAGTAACAGGCTTGCTGCTTCATCTCATTGGCCACCAGAAACGAGACCCCACCTCTCCTACACAGCCATTGGCCAGCTGTACCATTTATCTGCAACCCACGGACTGGGTCTAGACAAGAGAGCTCAAATTGCTGGTTTCGGTTAACTCTTCCACCACCGCCGTTCCTCCGGTTGGCACTTGAACTGGTCATTTGTTATCTAATCCAGCTTCATCGATGACTCCGGTCAAAATCTAAAATCCAAGCCCTTGTTGACATTTCTATCACCCTGGACCAATTTCCAACCCTATCTACTATGGTTCCAGTCTGACTCAGAGCTCTGATAACTCTTCCACTATCAATGCTTTTCTGGCATGGTGTAGCATTCAGCCTTCAATTAATTATTTCTTAATCAATGCCCCTTTGATCTGGAGCTTCAACCCAGATCTGTTAAATTAGGACTGATCTCAAACTTGACCTCGGTGAACCCTTCCAAACTTAATGACCTTGATAAAGCCTACCTGATAAAGACCACCAGGCTCACATCCATAGTTTGACCATAATGGGTTTATTAACTGGCTGCAGCAAGGGAGACCACACACCATGAGAACTGCGGGGGAAATCCCTCAGTCTTGGGCCAACAAGGATGGTAGATCACCCTGGTCTTGGCAAACAAAGGGGGAAATGGGATCACTGCAGGATTTGGGGGAAGAGCTGAGTTTAGTTAAAATTCAAAGGAAGCAGGGTTTTGATGAGCCCAAAGCAAAGCAAGTTGGTATGTAAAAGAGTCAATGTTCAGTCTGGACGGTGACGTGGATTCAGGGGCCTTTTTATTTAGAAACACTAAAGTAAAAATAGATGTGACACGTTGACTCCAGTTGCCCCTTATTTGAGCCTCTGAACATGGGCTGGAAAGTGAAGCTGTTCTTCTATGTTAAAGTGACTTGGATCCTCCAGGCACCAGGAGGATGTTTTATTCTTATTGATATAATTTCAAATAGCCAAGTTTCTGATAGTCTATGATTTTAGAGAAAAAGTTTTCCCAGCAGGTTTGGGACAAGGATGAGGCACTCACCTCAAAGTGCAAAATGTAAGGGAGTACCAGAAAACCTCAGTAATCGAGATAAATAACATTTTAGTGCAATGTTTTCAGAAGTCAAAATTAATGCAGAAATCCATGATGAACAAAATACCAAAACTTTAGATGCCTGTATTAGTTATCTATTGCTGTGTCTAATATCTCATTAGTAGATAATAGATATTAGTAGGTAACCAATTACCCTGAAACATAGAAGCTTAAAGAAAACATTTATTATCTCACAGTGTCTGTGGGGTTAAGAACTTGGAAGTGGCTTGGCTTACAGATCCTGCCTTAAGGTCTCTAACTGATGTTCCGGTCAGGTTGTTGGCTGGGGCTATAGTCACCTGAGGCTGGAGGCTGGCTCATTCATATGGCTATAGGCTAGGAGACTCAGTTCCTCACTGGCTACTGGTAGGCGTGGTTGGCACATGGGCCTCTTTTCAAAGGCTGCCTGAGTGTCATTATGACATAGCAGCTGGCTTCTCCCTGCGTGAGTGATATGAGGGATGGAGCGAGAGAGAGAGAGGGAGAGAGAGAACAATATGGAAGCCTCAATCTTTTCTCATCTCATCTCTGAAGTGACAAACCATCACTTCTGACCTTGAACCTTAGGCCTCCATTAACTATTCCATGTCCATATTTTAGGAAAATATGAAATTTTCAGCATCATCAATCTCCCTGGTTTGATCTAAAACCATCTGTTAATGATTTTGCCAGAAATCCCCATCTTGTTTTACGGGCCGTTAGCCCAGTCTTGTCAGCAGCCTTCCACCGTGAATGAACCTCTACCTTCAATGGTCCTCAGGTCCAGTTCTTGAAATTGGGCCTCTGCTATCCTTCAAACACCATTTCCCCTCTGGTTTGAACTGGAACCCAGACCCTCTGCAACATATGTCTGTTTTGGAAGTCTAATCAAAAGGACATTGATGGTAGAAAAGTTAACTATGGTCCAATAGTTGAGACATGGATCAGAGAGGCATTGATAGTGGAAAATTAACATATGACTAGTCTCTTTGTCTATCAAAAAAGGGCACATATGATAAAAGAGCATCTTGGATTCATGGTCAGAATACAGGGACACAGATGATGAAATCATTAATAGAACACATGAATTTAGATCAGAAGAATGCAACATAGGTATTGGTAAAGAAAGGCCCAGGTTTGAGATCAGCCCAGGAGGCATTGATGCTGGAGGTTAGCGGAATCTAGGATTTGAGTTGTTGGCCAAAAGTCATGACAATAATAAGTTATGGAAATTTCTTTAGAAGTGTGTGTCTTACAGCAATGTTCTCACATTTGCTACTCTGTCTTCCAGTCAATTCACAAATTCTGAGAGGCTGACACTCTAACTCTCCAGATTGTTGCACTGAGGCCCAGAGAGAAGATCTGAATATCCTTAGGACACACAGCAATCCACGCCCAAGCTAACTAGGCTTAGCACACAACACAAATCTGTTGTGTTTGAAATGCCTTCAGTAGGGAAAAGAGCCCTCCACCTCTTGTCAGAGAAGGCCTGCAGGACGGTTACATGTAGAAATAGGTTTTATTTTTTTTAAGTTTACTTATTCATTTTTTTGAGAGAGAGTGCGTGCGTGGGAAAGGGGCAGAGAGAGAGGGAGAGAGAATCCCAAGCAGGCGCCATGCTGTCAGCACAGAGCCCGGCGCTGGGCTCGAACTCACAAACCACAAGATCTTGAGCTGAGCGGAAATCAGGAGTTGGTCGCTTAACCAACTGAGCCACCCGGGTGCCCCAGGAGTAGGTTTCGAAGAATGTTTAAGATAAGGGTTCAGAGGTGAAGAACCCCTAGAATCCTCTCTTCTCTCCCAAGAGTAAGTAGTAACTCCTAAATTCCCATATAAGAGAGGCTAAGCGGCTGCAACCTGGTTGACAGGAGGAGTTGGGGGTGTGTCTTGGAGATGTAGTTTCAGCGAAAGTAAGCTTATAACGTTTTCTAAATATTTTTCTATTAACGATTTGCTTAAAAATATTAGTTGTCCTCTCTAAAGAAGACATCCGGATGGCCAACAGGCACATGAAAAGATGCTCAGCGTCGCTCCTCATCAGGGAATTACAAATCAAAACCACACTCAGATATCACCTCACGCCAGTCAGAGTGGCCAAAATGAACAAATCAGGAGACTGTAGATGCTGGGGAGGATGTGGAGAAACGGGAACCCTCTTGCACTGTTGGTGGGAATGCAAACTGGTGCAGCCACTCTGGAAAACAGTGTGGAGGTTCCTCAAAAAATTAAAAATAGACCTACCCTATGACCCAGCAGTAGCACTGCTAGGAATTTACCCAAGGGATACAGGAGTACTCATGCATAGGGGCACTTGTACCCCAATGTTTATAGCAGCACTCTCAACAATAGCCAAATTATGGAAAGAGCCTAAATGTCCACCAACTGACGAATCGATAAAGACATTGTGGTTTATATACACAATGGAGTACTACGTGGCAATGAGAAAGAATGACATATGGCCCTTTGTAGCAACGTGGATGGAACTGGAGAGTGTGATGCTAAGTGAAATAAGCCATACAGAGAAAGACAGATACCATATGTTTTCACTCTTATGTGGATCCTGAGAAACTTAACAGAAACCCATGGGGGAGGGGAAGGAAAAAAAAAAGAGGTTAGAGTGGGAGAGAGCCAAAGCATAAGAGACTCTTAAAAACTGAGAACAAACTGAGGGTTGATGGAGGGTGGGAGGGTGGGGAGGGTAGGTGATGGGCATTGAGGGGGGCATCTTTTGGGATGAGCGCTGGGTGTTGTATGGAAACCAATTTGACAATAAATTTCATATATTGATATTAGTTGTCCATATCAAAGGCTATTGTTATTATTATTTATTTCTAACTACTGTCATTTTAGTGGGGTAATGGAGGTAATGGAGATTGAGGGGGATTCAATTCCCCTCGATACCAATTCCAGCACATCAAAACAATGTACCACCATGCCTCTCCCCACTCTTCTCCAGTGGTATCGCCCAGGAGGGGGATCAACAATAACCTGAGTTTCCCCCCTCTTTCCAGTGGATCTCCAAGGAGAGGACTATACCACCCCGACTCCTTCCCTTTCTTGCCCAGAGGTATCTGTCAGGAGGGGGACTGTACCATTTTAATTTCTCCTTTCCTCTGAGTGACATCTTCCAGGGGGGAACTAATCTTGACTTTTACCCCTCTCCTCAGTGGTATCTTCCTTGAAGATGAGGGCACATCTCCCCTGCCCCCCGGCACTTCTGCTTCTGTCACGTTTGCACAGACCTATAGAACCCAGTTCCAAAGACCAGCTCTTCTGGAATGCTTGCCTTCAGAAGGTTTCTACCCCTGAACAACGCCCCCCCCCGCCCCCGCCTTCGGTGGAACAGCCCACTGTACGGAATGGGCGCTAAGATGGCGGCCCCCATGGAGGAAAGCCTGGGCACAGCCATATTCCTCGCCCAACAACGCCACTCGTGGACATAGTCTCTGCCGATCCCTAACTGCACCTTGCTCGGAGTGAGTAGACCACAGCATCACAGCCCTTACGATCGTGTGCGAGAACAACCACGCAGAAGGGGCACGGTCAGGGGTGAGGACAGGAAACGGAAGTGGCCCTCAGAGGACGTTTAAGTCCTGTTGGCGCGCGACGCTAAAGCGAGTGCACGAGGTTTTGTGGCGTGACAGTCATCAGTGAGTTTTGAGGTGATGGCTTTGTTGGCTTTTGGGAATGAGGAATTGTCAGTTTGTGAGGTCCATTGGTGGGGAGTTAAGGAATCTGGTGAATAGGAATCTGTGCAGGTCAGGGATAGGGGATTCTGGGGTGGTCAGGTTTTTAGATAGCTTGCTGCTTCTTGTTGTCAAGTCTTAATAGAGTGTGTGTTTAGGTTTTTCCTTATCAGTCTCCCCAGAGATTTGCTAATCTTATTAGCCTTCACAAAGAACCAACTTTTGGCCTTGTTCATCCTCTCTGATGTACCTTTGTTTTCTATTAATTTCTACTCTTATCTGTACCATTTTCTCTGTAACTTTTTAAGTCGAGACGTTACTTCATGAATGTTCACCCTTTCTTCATTGTTAAAAACCATGTAGAACGTGAATTGCTCTTGAAGAATCTCTTTAGCTGCATTCCACACATTTTGTACACACCATCTTACTATTATTGAGTTTTGTGTTTCTTTTTTGTTTATTCTTTACATTACTTTAATATAATGCTTTTGGCAGGGTTGACATTTTTATTACATTTTCTTATCCAAGGATATGGTATATCTGTGTGACTATTTTATATTTGTCAATTTTTGTTTAAATCATACTCGTCCAACTCCTTAAGTATATTTTGTGTATTTCTTGCTATCATTATTAATGGATTTTTGTTTTCCCGTTTTCATTTGTTTGATTATTGTTGCCATTACAGAGGAAAAATTATCTGCTCTTATAATTTTACCTGGTATCCAGCCCCTTATCAAACTGCTCTGAATGCTAGTAGTGTCAGGTTTTCTTTGTGTAAAATCATATCACTGGCAAGGAAAGCCACATTTCTATTAACTTGCAACATTTATTCTCCTTGTTTCATCTCTCATAGAGCCAGCAAAACAATTTTGAGTCGTGTCAGACATCCCTATCTTGTTCGTAATTTTAACGGCAATAGCGTCATCATTTTACCTTTTAGTATAATATTTCAGGGCTATGCTTGGTAGATGATTTTTTGTGATATTTAAGTGATTTACTTCTTTCCTAGTTTTAGTTGGAGTTTTATTAGTAATATCTGCAGAATGGTGTCAAATGCTTTTCTGGTGTAATTTAATAGCAGCATCCCCCCCCCCATGTATTGATTAATAAATAACATTAATGTTGAATCATCTTCTGGAAAGAAGAGGTTAAGAGCTTCCTGTAGAAGAATTTAAGAGGGATTTTTCACCCTATAAGTGGCAAAATAATTAAAGAGGGCAGAAGAGAGACCTTTCATTCAGGTTTCCAGGTTTCCTGCCTCCGCAGTCACCCACTAGGTCCCCATGGACAAGTCCTTCCTCTGTCCACCTCATAGGGCTTTAGCACCATTTGTTGCCCCAATTCTGCCCTCCCCACAAACCCCGATCTACCCTGAACCTGGAATTGAGGAGTAGGCTGGCTAGGTAAGGTGTGAAGCTCCCTAGGGAGCCACCCCAGAATCAAGGACTCTGAGGTCATCAGTGTGACTTCAGATATCATGATTGTTTTCATAATCCACCCTAACACTCAGAGTGGGCGGTGCTGAATTTTGTGGTGTGAATGTAGAATGACACTGATGACATGGATACTGTCCTTTTAGGATTTCTTGGTGTCCCTGTGGAGCTGTTGAGTTTCCTCCTTACTGGAGGCTGCGGGATCTTCCATTCATTCTGACCGCAGCCCACATACAGACTCCCCTCCAGCTTTGGAAGGTGGGCTGAGACCCAGGGTGAACATGCCAGCTACTGGGAAATCACCCCAGAGGTTCCCTGCCCTGGTTCCAGGACAGCCTGGCAGATCCTTTGAGGTAAGGAGGAGGAGCCTACTTAACACATTTTTTCTTTTATTTTTTTAAGGTAAATTTTAATTTTGAGATCACTGTAGATTCAAATGCAATGTACCATTTACACACTTTTCTCCAATGGGAACATCATGCAAAACCTTGGTACAGTATCACAACCAGGCTATTGACATATGGAACATTTCCATCACCACAAGGACCCCCTCATCTTGCCTTTTGCATTTTTTTTAATGTTTATTTATCTTTTGAGAGAGAGAGAGAGAGACAGAGCGCAAGTGGGCGAGGGGCAGAGAGAGAGGGAGACACAGAATCCAAGGCAGGCTCCAGGCTCCGAGCTGTCAGCACAGAGCCCGTCGCGGGGCTCGAACCCACGAACCGTGAGATCATGACCTGAGCCGAAGTCGGGCGCTTAACCCACTGAGCTGCCCAGGCGCCCCTCATCTTGCCTTTTAGTAGCCACTTCCTTCCTCCCCCTACTCCCTCCTTGACTCCTGGCTGTCACTAATCTGTGCTCTCATTCTGTAATTTTGTCATATCAAGCATGACATAGGAATGGAATCATACACTATGTAACCTTTTGGGACTGGATTTTACTCAGCGTAATTCTCCGGAGATTCATGCAGATTGTTGCATTTACGAATAGCTTGTTCTTTTTTCTTGCTGAGCAGTATTCCATGGTATAAATGTACTGCAGTTTGTTTAACCAACCTCTAGTTGAAGGGAATCTGGGTTGTTTCCAGTTTTTGGCTATTATGAATAAAGATCCTGTGATCATTTGTGTGAGGATTTTGTAGGAGATGAATGACAATTGCTGGATTGTATGCTAAGTGCATTTCAAACAATTAATGGACTTAATTTCTGTAGTACAGTTTTAGATTTGCAGATTAATTGAGAAAAGAGTACATGCAGATCCATTACCGCTCTGTATTCCCCTACAGTTTCCCCATTATTCTTTTAAATGTTTATTTATTTTTGAGAGAGAGAGAGAGCGCGAGCGAGCGCGAAGGGGAGATGCAGAGAGAGAGAGAGAGAGAGAGAGAGAGAGAGAATGAGAATCCCAAGCAGGCTCCGTGCTGTCAGCATAGAATCCAACGCGGGACTCAATCTCACGAACCATGAGATCATGACCTGAACCAACATCAAGATGGTGACCTGAGCCGAAATCAAGAGTCAGACCCATGTCCGACACTTAACCAACTGAGCCACCCAGGCACCCCTATAACTCATTTGTTTTTACCACTGAATAATATTCCATTGTATGAATGTGCCACAGTTTGCCTGTCCATTCACCTATTGAAGGACATCTTAGCCGTTCCCAGTTCTTGGCAATTATGAGTAAAGCTGCTATCAACATTCATATTCAGGTTTTTATTTTATTTTAGTTCTAATTTTTTGAGAGAGAGAGAGAGAGAGAGAGAGAGAGAGAGAGAGCATGTGTGTGCACGAGACGGGGAGAGGTAGAGGAGCCCAGTGTTGGAGTCTATCCCAAGACACTGGCATCGTGACCTGAGCCGAAATCAAGAGGCAGACGCTCAACCCACTGACCCAGCCGCCCCTATATGCAGGTTTTTGTGTCGACGTAAGTTTCCAATTCACTTGGGTAAATAACTAGGAGTGCAACGATAGGTCGTATGGTAAGACTGGCTTTGTGAGAAACTGCCAAGCTGTCTTCCCAAGTTCTTCACCATTTTGCATTCTCACCAGCAATGGACGAGAGCATTCCTGTTGCCCCACATCCTCGTCAGCATTTGGTGTTGTTGGGTTTTTGGATTTTAACCATTCTAGTAGGTGTGTGATGGTATTTCCTTGTTTTGATTGCAATTCCCTAATGAAAAATGATGGTGAACATAGTTTGTACGTGCTCATATGCCATCTGTATATCTTCTTCAGTCAAGTGTCTACTCAGATCTTGTCCATTTTTTTAATTGGATTGGTTGTTTCCTTAGTGTTGAGTTTTAAGAGTTGTTTGTATATTAAAAAAAATTTTTTTAACGTTTTATTTATTTTTGAGACAGAGAGAGACAGAGCATGAACAGGGGAGGGTGAGAGAGGGAGGGAGACATAGAATCTGAAACAGGCTCCAGGCTCTGAGCTGTCCGCACAGAGCCTGACACGGGGCTCGAACTCACGGACCGCGAGATCATGACCTGAGCCGAAGTCGGACGCTTAACCGACTGAGCCACCCAGGCGCCCCAAGTTGTTTGTATATTTTAAATACAAGTCCCTTATCAGACATGTGTTCTGCAAATACTTTTCTCTCATTCTTAAGCTTGTCTCTTTATTTTCTTAATGGTGTCCCTTTTAAAAAAAAAAAGGTTATTTATTTATTTTGAGAGACAGAGAGAGCGAGCTGGGGAGGGGCAGAGAGAGACAGAGAGAGAGAGAATCCCAAGCAGGCTCCTACGCTTGTCAGCTTGGAATCCGACGTGGGGCTTGATCTCGCGAACCGTGAGATCATGACCTGAGCTGAAATCAAGAGTTGGATGCTTAACCAACTGAGCCTCCCAGGCAGGCACCCCACAGTGTCTTTCATAGAGCAGAATTTTAAAATCTTAATAAAGTCCAACTTGTCAATTTTCCTTTTATGAATCATTCTTTTGGTGTTGTATTTTAGAACATCTCCAGACCCAAGTCACTTAGTTTTTCCCTTGTTATCTTGTAGAAGTTTTATAGTTTTACATTTTGCGCATATATGTCTAATATCCATTTATTTTTTTCTTTACTTATTTATTTTTTTCTTTCTTTCTTTCTTTTTTATAAATTTTTTTTAATGTTTTATTTATTTTTGAGAGACAGAGAGAGACAGCATGAGCAAGGGAGGGGCAGAGAAAGAGGGAGACACAGAACCTGAAGCAGGCTCCAGGCTCCAAGCTGTCAGCACAGAGCCTGACGTGGGGCTCGAACTCACGAACTGCGATATCATGTCCTGAGCCAAAGCCCGACGCTCAACCGACTGAGCCACCCAAGCGCCCTCTTTTCTTTTTTTTTTTTTAAAGTTTATTTATTTATGAGAGGGCCAGCATGAGTGGGGGAGGGGCAGAGAGTGAGAGGGGAAGACACAGAATCCGAAGCAGCCTCCAGGCTCTGAGCTGTCAGCACAGAGCTCAACGTGGGGCTTGAACCCATGCAAGATCATGACCTGAGCTGAAGTCGACACTTAACCGACTGAAACACCCAGGCGCCCCGTTCTTTATCCATTTATTTATTGATCGACACTTAGGTTGTTTCCATAGTTTGACTATTATAAATAATAATGAAATAAGCATAGGGATATATATATATATATATATATATCCTCAGTTTGTTCTCTATAGGTAAGTGTCTCTTATGGTTGGTTAAGCATCTGACTTCTGCTCAGGTCATGATCTCGCATTCGTGAGTTGCAGCCAGCATCGGGCTCTCTGCTGTCAGCCCGGAGCCTGCTTCGGATCCTCTGTCCCCCCTCTCTGTGCTCCTCCTCCGCTTGTGCTCTGTCTCTCTCAAAATAATGAACATTAAAAAAAGAATCTCTTTCTTTTCCCCTTCCCCTATGTTCATCTGTTTTGTTTTTTAAATTCCACAGATCAGTGAAATCATGTGGTATTTGTCTTTCTGTGACTGACTTCTTTCGTTTCACATGTCATTACAAATGGCAAGATTCATTCTTTTTGAGGCTAATACTCCATTGTATATTTATACCACATCTTCTTTATCCATTCATCAGTCGGTGGACTCTTGGACTGTTTCCAGAGTTTGGTTCCTGTTGATAATGCTGCTATAAACATCAGGGTGCATGTGCCCCTTCGAATCAGTATTTTTGTATCCTAAGATCCATTTAGAGTTAATTTTTGTGAAAAGTATAAGGACTATGTCTGGAGTTCTTTTTTTTTTTTTTGCATATGGATGTCCAGTTTCCACCCTATTTGTTTTCTCCATTGAATTGCCTTTGCTCCTTTGTCAAAGATCAGTGGATTATATTTGTGAATCTATTTCCTTTCTTTTTGTTACACTGATATATTTATCTCTTCTTTTACCAGTACCATGCTCTTTTTTTTATTGAGGTATAATTGACTTACAGCATTATATTAATGTACAACATAATCATTTGATATTTGTATGTTTTGCACAACGGCCACCACAATAAAGCCAGTTAACATCCATCACCGTACAGAGTTATAGAATTTTTTTTCTTGTGATGAGAACTTTGAAGATGTACTCTCATAGCAACTTTTAAATATTCAGTACAGTATAATTAACTCTGGTCGTCATGCTGTACGTTACATCTCCGTGAGTTATTTATTTGACCTTTGACTTCACCCATTTTGCCCACCTCCTACTCCCACATCTGGCAACTGCCAATCTGTTCTCTGTACTGTGATCTTGTTTTTCTTTTAGATCCCACATGTAAGTGAGATCATACAGTGTTTATATCTTTCCCTGTCTTGACTTATTTCACTTAGCACAATGCCTTCACGGTCCATCCACATTCTTGCAAATGGCAAGATTTCCCCTTTCTTTTATGACTGAATAATACTCCATTGTGTGCGTGTGCCCGCGCACACACACACACACACACACACACCCCATATTTTCTTTATCCGTTCATCTGTTGATGGACAGGCACCTCGGTTGTTTCCATATCTTGGCTATTGTAAATAATGCTTTACTGCACATGGGGGTGCAGATATTTCTTTGTTAGTGTTTTTTTTTCCTTTGGATAAATATTCAGAAGCGGAATTGCTGGATGATATGATGGTTCTATATTTAATTTTTTGAGGAACCTCCATACTGTTTTCCATAGTGGCTGCACCGGTTTATGTTCCTACCAGTGCTGGGCAAGGATTCCCTTTTCTTCACATCCTCATCGACATTTGTTATTTTTTGCCATTTTGACACTGCCTAGCAATTCTAACAGGTGTGGGGTGATAGCGTACTGTGGTTTCGATTTGTATTTCTCCTATGATTAGTGGTTCTTTTTAAAAGTAGGCTCCATGCCCAATGTGGGGTTCGAACTCACAGCCCTGAGATGAAGAGTCACACGCTCTACCAAATGAGCCAGACAGGTGCCCCTAGATTACTGACGTTGAGCATCTTTTCATGTACTTGTTGAGTATCTGCATGTCTTCTTTGGAAACTGTCTACTCAGATCCTCTGCCCATTTTTTTATAAAAATTTTTTTAATGTTATTTATTTTTGAGAGAGAGAGAGAGAGAGCGCGTGTGCGGGCGCGCGCGAGTAGTGGGGGGGCAGAGAGAGAGGGAGACACAGAATCTGAAGCAGGCTCCAAGCTCTGAGCCATCAGCACAGAGCCTGAGGCGGGGCTCGAACTCACCAACCGGGCTTGAACTCATGAACCTCGAAATCATGACCTGAGCTGAAGTCGGACGCTTAACTGACTGAGCCACCCAGGCGCCCCTCCTCTGCTCATTTTTAAATCGGATTTTTTTTTATTTTGCCTTTGAGTTGTGTGAGTTATTCATATATTTTGGATATGAACCCCTTATCAGATATACGCTTTACAAATATTTTCTGCCATTCGGTAGTTTGCCTTTTCATTTAGTTGATGGTTTCCTTTGCTGTGCAGAAGCTTTTTACTTTGGTGTGGTACCGGTAGTTTATTTTTACTTTTGTTGCCTTTGCTTTTGGTGTCAAATCCAAAAAATCTTTACCGTGGAGCTTAGTGCCTATGTTTTCTTGGAGTTTTATGGTTTCAGGCTTTAGGTTCAAGTCTTTAATTCATTTTGAGTTAATTTTTGTGCATGGTGAAACTTTGAAAAAAAGTTTCATTTTTTTTGCATGTGGCTGTCCCAGTTTTTCCAACACCATTTATTGAAAAAACTGTCCTTTTTCTTCACTGACTATTCTTGGGTCCTCTGTTGTAAATTAATTGGCCATAAGTGTGTGGGTTTATTTCTGAGCTCTCTATTCTGTTCCATTGATCTGTGTGTCTGTTTTTATGCCAATGCCACACTGTTTTGATTCCTATAGCTTTGTATTATAGTTTGAAATCAGAGAGCATGAGGCCCGCGGTGTTCTTTTTTCTCAAGATGGCCAGTCTGTTGTAGTTATTACAAGTTTTGTACATAGTTTGTTAGATTTATAAGTAAGTATTTCATTTTTTTGAGTGATTATAAATGGTTTTATATATATTTTTTTATTTTGGAGTCCACATTTTCATTGCTAACATAGAAATACAGTTGATTTTTGTATTATATTTTGTTTCCTATGACTTTGATGAATTCAATTATTAGTCCTAGGAGTTTTATTTTTTGTAGATTTTTTTGTGATTAAAAAAAAAGTTTTGAGAAAAAGAGTATGTGTGTGCATGGGGGAGGGGCATAGGGAGAGAGAGAGAGAGAGAGAGAGAGAGAGAGAGAGAGAGAGAGAGGGAATCTTAAGCACACTCCATGCCCCATGGAACCTGATGTGAGGGCTCTACCTCACGACTGTGAGATCATGACCTGAGCCAAAATAAAGAGTTGGACGCTTAACGGACTGAGCCACCCAGGAGCCCCAAAGTTTTGTGATTTTTCTACATAGACAATCATATCATCTGTAAATAGGGACTTTTTCTTTCTTCTTTTTTATTCTGTACGCCTTTCATTTCCATTTTTTGCCTTATTGTACAGGTTAGAACTTCTAGCACTAGGTTGAATAAGAATTGTGAGAATGGACGTTCTTGCCTTGCTGGTTAATCTTGTCTTTCACCATTAAGTGTGATGTTAGCTGCAGTTTTGTTTTAGATGCTCTTTATCAGGTTTAAGAAGTTCCTGTCTCTTCCTGTTTCTATTCATATTTTTTTTGTAGGAATGAATATTGAATTTTGTCAAATGCTGTTTTTTACATGCATTGATAGGATCATGTGATTTAAAAAATCCTCTTAATGTGGTGGATTACATGGATTGATTTTTGAATATTGAACCTGCCTTGCATTCCTAGAATAAACCCCAGTTGGATATGGTGTATAATTCTTTCTTTTTTTTTTTTTTTGAGAGAGAGAGGGCACAAGTGAGCGAGGGGCAGAGAGAGAGAGAGAGAGAGAGAGAGAGAGAGAGAGAGAAAGGGGCAGAGAGAGACAGAGAGAGATACGGAGAGAGAGAGAGAGAAGCGAGGCTCACCCGAAGCAGGGCTTGAACTCACCTGATGTGGGACTTGTGGGACTCGCCCTCACCCAGTGTGGGACTCGAACTTACGAACCATGAGATCATGACCTGAGCCAAAGTCAGATTCTTAACGACTGAACCACCCAGGCGCCCTATAATTCTTTTAATATATTGCTGAGTTATATTTGCCAATATTTTGTCAAGAATTTTTGCCTACATATTCATGAGTGATATTGGGGTGTGGTTTTCTTTTTTTATACTGTGTTTGTCTGACTTTGTAATCAGGGAATGTGTTAGCTTCATGTGGCTGCCGCAACAAATTGCCACACACTTGGTGGCTTAAAATGACAGAAATTTGTTCTCTCGCAGTTCTGGAGGCCTTAAGTCCAAAATAAGTATCACTGGGCCCAAATCAAGGTTTTGGCAGGGTTGTATTCCCTCCAGAACCTTCCTTGCCTCTTCTAGCTTCTGGGGGCTGCCCCTGTTCCTTGGCCTTCCTCATTGCATTCTTATGGCCACCAGCATCTTCGAATCTGTCACTGCCCTCTGTGTGTGTGGCAAATTTTCTTCTACGTTCCTCTTGTTAGGGTACATGTGACTGCGTTTAGGACCCACCTGGATAATTCAGGATACGCCTCTCATCTTGAGATCCTTAATCACACCTGCAAAGACCCTTTTACTCTTGCCATTTTTTAGAGCTGATATCCACAGGCTGTCAGGATTAGGATGCGGATATATTTGGGGGCCGCCTTTTAAGCTTATCACAGGTAAATAACTAGCTTTGTAGAATGAGTTAGGAAGACTTACTTCCTCTTCTTTTTCCTGTAAGAGGTTTTGCAATTGGTGTTAATTCTTTAAAAGAATTTGACAGAATTCTCCAGGAAAACTGTGTGGGCCAGTGATTTCTTTCTTTCTTTCTTTCTTTCTTTCTTTCTTTCTTTCTTTCTTTCTTTCTTTCTTTTTCTTTTCTTTTTCCTTCCTTCCTTCCTTCCTTCCTTCCTTCCTTCCTTCCTTCCTTCCTTCCTCTCTCTCTCTCCCTCCCTCCCTCCCTTTCTTTCTTTTTTCCTTCTTTTCTCTTCTTTTAAATTATGGATTAAATTTCCTTAGTAGTACTAGGGCTGTTCAAATTATTTCATTTCAGGCAATTTGTGATAGTTTGTGGGTTTTTTTTTTTAGGAAGTAGTTCATTTTATGTAAGTTATCAAATGTGTATGTGAAGAATTATTTATAATTTTATTATCCTTTTGATGTCTGCAAGGTCTGTAGTGATAGTCTTTGTTTCATTCCTGATTTTGGTAACTTGTGTCTTCTCTGTTTTTCAGTCTTGCCAAAAATTTGTCAATTTTATTGATCTTTTCAAAGATTTATTTCACTTATTTTTATCTATTATTTTTCCGTTTTCAACTTCACTAATTTTTGCTCTTTTCTTTAAAAAAAATTTTTTTTAATGTTTATTTTTGAGAGACAGAGAGAGAGAAAGAGACGGAGCATGAATGGGGGAGGGGCAGAGAGGGAGACACAGAATCTGAAGCAGGCTCCAGGCTCTGAACTATCATCACAGAGCCCGATGAGGGGCGCGAAATCGCAAACCATGAGACCATGATCTGAATCAAAGTCAGACGCTTAACGTACTGAGCCTTCCAGGTGCCCCTATTTTTTTCTCTTTTCTATTTCTTTCCTTCTGCTTGCTCTGGGTTTATTTTACTCCTATTGTTTTTCTTTTTTAAAAATTAAAGTATTGATATATAACATTGCGTAAGTTTAAAGTATACATGTGTTTGATACATTTATATATTGCAATATGATTACTACTGTAAGTTTGCTAACATCTCAATCACATCACATAATTATCATTTCTTTTTTGTGGTGGGAACAATTTAAGTCTAGTTTCTTAACAACTTTGAAGTTTATAATATTGTTTCCTATAATCACTTGCTGTTCCAAGTTTGTACCCTTAAACAGCATAACCTCAATATGGTTTCTTTTTCTAGGTTTTTGAAATGGACCTTAGGTTTTTATTTTTGTTTATTTTTTTATTAAAAAATGTTTAATGTTTATTTGTTTATTTATTTATTTATTTATTTATTTATTGAGAGAGAGGGAGAGAGAAATGTCAAGCCCCGACTCACAAACCGTGAGATCATGACCTGAGCTGAAAACAGGAGTCAGACGTTTAACCGACTGAGCCACCCAGGTGCCCCGGGACCTTAGATTTTTGGTTTGAGACTTTCCTCTTTCAAATGTATGCATTTAGTGCTATACTTCCCTCTCAGCACTGCTTTAGATGTGTTCCACGAATTGTAAGTGTATGTTCATTTTCATTTTGTTTATTGTATTTTTAAAATTTCCTTTGAGACTTTCTCCTTGTACCATAGATTATTAGAAATGTGTCATTTGGCTTCCAAGTGTTTGGAGATTGTTTTGTTGTCTTTCTTTTTTTAAATGTTTGTTTATTCTTGTGAGAGAGAGAGAGAGAGAGAGAGAGAGGAGGGGCAGAGAGAGAAGGACAGAGGATCCAAAGTGGGCTCTGCCGTGACAGCAGAAAGCCTGATATGGGGCTCGAACTCAGGAGCCAAGCTGTGAGATTACGACCTGAGCTGAACCAACTCAACCAACTGAGCCACCCAGGTGCCCCTCTCTTGTTAGCTTTCTGCTCTCTTGTGAGCTTTCCATTATTGATTTCTAGTTTCATTCCAGTGTGGTCAGGGAAAATTGCTCATTTTCTTTTCTTTTTTAAAAATTTCTATTAGAGAGAGAGAGCATGCAAGCGGGGTAGCGGGGTAGAGGGGCAGAGGGAGAAAGACTCTTTTTTTAATGTTTATTTATTTTTGAGAGAGAGAGAGAGAGAGGGGCAGAGGATCTGAGGCAGGCTCCGCGCTGACAGCAGAGAGCCCAATGTGGGGCTTGAACTCACAAACCACGCGATCATGACCTGAACTGAAGTCGGATGCTTAAGAGACTGAGCCACCCAGGCGCCCCAGAGAGAGAAAGAATCTTAAGCAGGCTCCACGCTCAGCGCAGAGCCCAATGCGGGGCTCTGTCCCACGACCCCGGGATCACGACCTGAGCTGAGGACGCTCAACCAGCTGAGCCACCAGGCGCCCCCAAATTGCCCATTTTCTGTTTTTTTCCGGTTTCATTAGCTTTTGCTTTTGTTTTCTACATTTAGGATTGATTTGTCTCTTTGGATGAATTGGCGTTTTTATCATTAGATGTCTTCTCTCTGCCTCTGGTAATTTTTTTCTCTGAAGTCTACTTTGTCTGATATTAGTATAGCTACTTCTTTCTTTTTTCAACTTTATTGAGGTATAATTAACATTATTTCTGCTTTCTTTTGATGAATGTTTGCATGATATATCTCTTTTCATACTTTTCCTTTCAGCCTGCCTATATTGCTATATTTGTAGTGACCTTCTTTCAGATACCATATGCTTGGGTCCTGTGTGTAATTTTTTTTTTCCAATTTCTGTCTTTTAATTGGTGCAGTTAGACCATTGCCATTCAATGTGAGTAATGATAAGTTAGGTCTTATTTTATTTTTTCTTCTGTGTTTGTTCTGTTTCATTTTCTGTTTTATTTTTCCCCGGTCAGTCATGGGAACATTTTTTAGAATTCCATTTTGATTTACTTAGAGTGTTTTTGAGTGTATCTCTTTGTATAGCTTTTTATTTATTTTTTATTTTTATTTTTTTGTTAAATAAAGTCTACCCCCCATGTGGGTCTCCACCTCATGACCCTGAGATCAAGAGTCACACACTCTGATGACTGAGCCAGCCAGGTGCCCCTGTATAGCTTATTATTATTACTGTTATTATTAATGTTTATTTTTGAGAGAGAGAGAAAGAGAAAGAAAGAGCAAGTGAAGGAGGGACAGAGAGAGAGGGAGACACAGAATCCAAAGTAGGCTCCAGGCTCCGTGATGTCAGTACGGAGCCCAACATGGGGCTCGAACCCACAAACCGTGAGATCATGACCTGAGCCGAAGTCATGACCTGAGCCACCCAGGTGTCCCTGTTTATCCATATTTTTGTTTCCTGCATCTGTTCTTTCTTTGTGGTGTTCCAAGATTCCTTCTGTTATCTTTCATTTTTTTTTTATGGTTTTTTTTTTTCAATCTTTTTTTTTTTTTTTTTTAATTTTTTTTTTTCAACGTTTTTTTTTTATTTATTTTTGGGACAGAGAGAGACAGAGCATGAACGGGGGAGGGGCAGAGAGAGAGGGAGACACAGGATCGGAAACAGGCTCCAGGCTCCGAGCCATCAGCCCAGAGCCTGACGCGGGGCTCGAACTCACGGACCGCGAGATCGTGACCTGGCTGAAGTCGGACGCTTAACCGACTGCACCACCCAGGCGCCCCTAGCCATTCTTTTTAAGGTAGATCTGCTCGGGACAAATTGTATTAGGATTTTTTTTTTTTTCCGCCTGAGAATGTCTTTATTTCTTCTTCATTCCTGAAGGTTATTTTCATTGTTGATAGTTCTTTTCTTTCAGCTGAAAAATGATGTGCTACGTCCTATGGCCTCTATGGTTTCTGATGTGAAATCTGCCGTCATTCAAATTGTTTCTGTAGGTAAGGTGTCATTTCTCTCTCATGGCTTTCAATATGTATTTTTTTAAATCTCTGGTTCTCAAAAGTTTAACGATAATATATCTTAGTGTGGATTTCTTTGGTTTTATCCTGTTTGGGATTTGTTCTGGTTCTTCAGTCTGTAAATGTATTTGTTTTGCCAAATTGGGACGTTTTTATCGTTATTTCTTCATGTACTTTTAAGGCCTCACCTCTTTCTCTTCTCCTTCCTGATTTCTGATGGCAAGATGTTGCTTCTTTTGTTATAGAGCTTTGCGGCACACCCCCCCCCGCCAGTCTCTTTAGTCTGTGCTATTTAGACTGGGTAATTTCTGTTCTGTGTTTCACTTCATTCATTCTTTCCTCTGTTTCCTCTGTTCTGCTGTTGAGGCCATCCATTGAGTTTTTTATTTTAGTTATTGTATTTTTCAGGTCTAACATCTCCATTTGCGTCTTCCTGGTATCTTCTCGTGTTTTCCTGAGACGCGCTCATTGAAGTGTTTTTGTGATGGCTGATTCAAAGTCTTCATCGGATAGTTTTCTCTGTTACCTCAGTCTTGATAGCAGTTGATTTTTTTTCATTCGGTTTGAGACTTTTCTGGTTCTTTTTAGTTTTTAAATGTTTATTTTACAGGGGGGGTGGGCAGAGAGAGAGGGAGACACAGAATCCGAAGCAGGCTCCAGGTTCCGAGCTGCCGGCCCAGAGCCCGACACGGGGCTCGAACTCACAAGCTTGTGAGATCATGACCCGAGCCGAAGTCGGACGTTTAACCGACTGAGCCACCCGGGCGCCCCTTTTCTGGTTCTTGATAATGAGTGATTATCCATCGAAACCGTTAGACATTTTTGATATGATGTTACGAGATTCTGGTTCTTATTTAAACTGGTTTTAGCTGGCTTCCTCTAACTTCAGTGCAGCTGGGGAAGAAAGAGTGACATGTCACCACTACCAGGCAGCAGAATAAGCCCAGGTTTCCCAGTTGGCTTCCCTTGAACCCGAGGTAGAGAGCTTCTCGTCACTTCTGGGCAGGCGTCAGGTTCCAGCTTTCCATTGTATCTTTCCAGACACCTCTCCTGACTCTCCGCTAGACCTCTGATACCACTACTCGGTAGGACGGGGGAAGATGCCTCATTACTGCTGATTTGCGATGGACGTCCAGGCTCCCCCTGGTTTCTCCACTGACGGCACTGAGTGAGGAGGCTCCTTGCTGCCCAGAAGGGATGAGCCTCAGCTCCCTGCTTTGTCTTTTGTGATACCACTCCAGTGTTGTAGAGGGTACAGCACTTTGTCAAAGCCACAAAGAAGTGGAACTATATGCTCCCCACTTGGCTTTTGCTGACGGGATGGAGCCGGGACCCATAGGTTTTCGTGCTTTTCTCCCACGATGCTTGGCTGGAATAAGTTGGTTATTATTTCAAAGTTTTCTGGGGGCGCCTGGGTGGCTCCGTCGCTTAAGCATCCAACTCTTGATTTCACCTCAGGTCGTGATCTCATGGTTCGCGAGATCGAGCCCCATGTCAGGCTCCATGCTGACATGGAACCTGCTTGGCATTCTGTCTCCGCCCCCCCTCCCCTCCCCTCCCCCCTGCTCATGCTCTCTCTCTCTCTCTCTCTCTCTTTCTCTCTCAAAATAGATAAATAATTATTAAAAAAATTTTTTTAAGTGTATTTATTTTTGAGAGAGACAGAGCGTGAGTGGGGAGGGGCAGAGAGAGAGGGGGACACAGAATCCGAAGCGGGCTCCAGGCTCCGGGCTGTCCGCACAGAGCCCGACACGGGGCTCGAACTCACGAACCGTGAGATCAGGACCCGAGCCGAAGTCAGACGCTTAACCGACTGGGCTACCCAGGCGCCCCAATAAATAAATATTTTTAAAAAATGCTTTCTTGCTAGGTTGTCCTTTTCCTGGTCCTTTGACCAGATAAAGCAGACTTTCTTAGTCCATTGGAATTTTTGGGTTGCCTGTGTCTCCAGCACCTACTGTGGGATATATGTGGTATAAAGAAAACTCAGGGGAATCACTGCTATGTTGTTCCTGGAGTTTTAAGTCCCCCACTGATCTGCCTCATCTCCAAGTGGCACAGTCTTCTTCATTTTATTTTCTTTTTAAAATTAAATATATTTTATTATGACCCAGACAGGGAGTACCACAGGTAGGAAGGAATTATTATTATTTTTGACTACTGAAATATATCTTATTTGTTTCTTAAACTTTTTAATTTGAGTATAGGTGACACCCGGTGTTACAGTAGTTTCAGGTGTACCCCATAGTGAATTAGCGGGTTTATACATTAAGCTGTGCCCACCGCCAGCCTAGCCTCCTTTTTTTGCCATACGGAGCTATCGCGATAGCGTTCATTGACTATATTCCTTATGCCGTGCCTTTTTTAATGTGGGTATAGTTGACACACAGAGTTACACTGATTAGTTTTACGTGTTCAGCATAGCGGTTTGACACGTTTATACATTATTCTCTGCCCACCACAAGTGTAGATACCATTATGCTGTGCCTGTCACTCCCGTGACTTCATCGTTTCATAACCCGAAGCCTGTGTCTCCCACCAGTTTGTTTGCTGTATTCATAGGTGTGATTCTGCTTTTTGTTCGTTTATTCATTTGGGGTTTTGTTTGGATTCCACATATGAATGCAATCCTCTGACGTTTGTCTTTCTCGGTCTTATTTCACTTAACCCAACACCGTCTAGGTCCACCCATGTCACAAATGGTTCGATATCATCCTTTTCTATGACTGTGTAATACGCCATTGTTATGCACCACATCTTCCTCATCCATTCATCTGTTAGTGATCACTTGGGTTGCTTCCATATCTTGGTTAGTGTAAATAAGGCTGCAGTACACAGGGGGGTGCGTGTATCTTTTCAAATTAGTGTTTTCATTTGCCTTTTCTTCATTTTCACTTCATTCCTGTAGTAGAATTACTGGGTCATATCGTATTTCGATTTGAAATCTCTTTTTCAGTAGGCTCCACACCCAACACGGGTCTTGAACTCATGACCCTGAGCTCAAGAGTCACATGTTCTACCAACTGAGCCGGCCGGGTGTCCCTCAGATTTTTTGAGGTACCTCCATACTGTTTTCCACAGTGGCTGTACCAGTTTACATTCCCACCAACGGTGTGTGAGGGTTGAGAGCTTTTCCTCTAAGATCAGGAAGAAGACAAGGATGTCTGCTCTTGCCACTTTAATTTAACATAGTACTGGAAGTCCAAGCGACAGCAGTCCTACAAGAAAAGGAAATAAGAGGCATCCATATTGGTAAAGAAGAAGTTAAACTGTCATTTGCAGATGACATGATGCTGTACATAGAAAATTCTCTTCTTTGTTTTATATATAGTGTCCAGGGTTCTTAGATGTACTTAGCAGGTGGACTAGGGAAGAGTACATTTACGTGTATTTTCCTGGAAGCAGAACTCGGCGTACTTTTTCTTAAGAGAATGAAAAGTACAGGGGCGCCTGGATGGCTCAGTCGGTTGAGTGTCTGACTTCAGCTCAGGTCATGATCTCATGGTCTGTGAGTTCGAGCCCCGCGTCGGGCTCTGTGCTAACAGCTCAGAGCCTGGTCCTGTTTCCGATTCTGTGTCTCCCTCTCTCTCTGCCCCTCCCCTGCTCATGCTCTGTCTCTCTCTGTCTCAAAAATAAATAAAACATAAAAAAAAATACTTTATTTTTATTTATTTATTTATTTTTTAATTTTTTTTTCAACATTTATTTATTTTTGGGACAGAGAGAGACAGAGCATGAACGGGGGAGGGGCAGAGAGAGAGGGAGACACAGAATCGGAAACAGGCTCCAGGCTCTGAGCCATCAGCCCAGAGCCTGACGCGGGGCTCGAACTCACGGACCGCGAGATCGTGACCTGGCTGAAGTCGGACGCTCAACCGACTGCGCCACCCAGGCGCCCCAAAAATACTTTAAAAAAAAGAAAAGTACAGAATTCATTTTCAATTCAGATTAAAATTACAGAACTTTACTTCTTTTGCTTATTTATTAAAATTTTTTTTAAGTTCATTTATTTATTTTGAGAGAGAGCGTGAGCTCAAGCTGGGGAGGGGGAGAGAAAGAATCCCATGCAGGCTCCACATTGCCAGCATGGAGCCTGATGTGGGGCTCGAACCCACGAACCGTGAGATCATGACCTGAGCCGAAACCAAGAGTTGGACGCTTAACCGACTGAGCCGCTCAGGTGCCCCTATTTATTTATTTTAAATGCTTATTTATTTTTGAGAGAGAGAGTGCGAGTGGGGGAGAGGCAAGGAGAAGAGGGGGACAGAGGATCCCAAGTGGGCTCTCCGCTGACAGCACTGAGCGTGATGTGGGGCTTGAACCCACGAACTACGAGATCATGACCTGAGCCAAAGTTGGACGCTCAACCGACTGAGCCACCGAGGCGCTCCCCCCAAAAAGTTTTAGAGTAACATACTTCTAAGCAAAGCATGCCATCTGAGAGGAGAATAGTGATATTGGGTGTATGAAATGCTACATAAGGAAGCTGATGGAGGTTACTGGTGTCACGCCTTTCGACTCTTTAGGCTTCTGACAGCTGGTTACCTTATGCAGGGAGTTTGCAACCAGTTAGTTGTTTATCTTTTGACTCTTCCGAGTTAGAGTGGGTTTTTCTTCCCCCCAGGGGAATGTGTAGATTGTAGATGATAGGTTATAGAATTATAGGTTGTAGAATAATTTACTTTTAAATTAAAACTTCGTCAACATACACCATTATGTTAGTTTCAGGTATACAACGTATTGATTCAGCAGTTCTACACATTACTGTCTGTCACCATACATTATTGCAGTATTAACTATATTCCCTATGCCGTACTTTGTATCTGTGTGATGTATTTATTTTGTAATTGGAGGTTTCTAACTCTTAATCCCCTTTATCTGTTTTGCTCATTTCCGCATCCACCTATACTCTGGCAACTACCAGTTTGTTCTCTGTATTTACAAGTCTGTTTGTTTTGTTTTCTAGGTTCCATATAGAAGTGGAATCATACGGTACTTGTCTTTCTCTGTCCGACTTATTTCGCTTAGCATAATACCTTCCAGACCCATCCATGTGATTGCAGATGGCAAGATCTCATTCTTTTCTATGGCTGAGCAGTATTCTAGTATGTATGTAGATATACGTATAGATCTACCTTATTTTCTTTATCCATTCATCTATGGGTGAGCACTTGGGCTGCTTCTATATCTTGGCTTGTGTAAATAATGCTGCAATAAACATAGGGGTGCGTATATCTTTTCAAAATAGTGTTTTCATTTTCTTTGTGTAGATATGCAGTAGTGGAATTACTGGATCGTATGGTAATTCTATTTTTAATTTTTTGAGTAATTAAATTACTGTCTTCCAAAGCGGTCGTAAATTTTTGGAGCACCACCATACTGTTTTCCACAGTGATTGGACCAATTTACATTCCCACTAATGGTGCACCAGGATTTCTTTTTCTCCACACCCTTGCCAATACTTGTTATTTCTTTTCTTTTGGGTACTAGCCATTCTGACTGCTATAAAGTGATATCTCATTGTGGTTTTGATTTGCACTTCCCTGACGATGAGGGATGTCGAGCATCTTTTCATGTGTTTGTTGGCCCTCTGTCTGTCTTCTTTGGAAAAATATCTATTTGGATCCTCTGCCCATTTTTAATTTTTTGAATAAATTTTTAATGTTTATTTATTTTATAGAGGGAGACAGAATGTGAGTGGGGGAGGGGCAGAGAGAGAGGGAGACACAGAATCCGAAGCAGGCTCCAGGCTCCGAGCTGTCAGCACAGAGCCTGACAGGGGGCTCGAACTTGCGAACTGCGAGATCACGACCTGAGCCAAGGTCGGATGCTTAACTGACTGAGCCACCCAGGTGTCCCATTCTGTCCATGTTTTAATCGGGGATTTTTTTGGTATTGAGTCGTTTAAGTTCTTTATGTATTTTGGATATGACATCTCATTTACAAATATCTTCTCCCATTCAATAGGTTGCCTTTTCATTTTGTTGATGGTTTTCTGTTCCATTGCTTCATGTGTTTTAACTCACACCCAGTAAACAGGATTAAAGAAATATTTAAAAATAGAGATTAGCTGGGGTCATGTGGGTGGCTCAGTAGGTTCAGCATCTAACTTTGGCTCAGGTCATGATCTCATGGTTTGTAGGTTCGAGCTCTGCATCAGGCTCCATGCTGACAGTGTGGAACCTGCTTGGGATTCTCTCTCTCTGCCCCTCCCTGACTTGTGCTTTCTCTCTCTCTCAAAATAAATAAATAAACTTAGATTAGTTGGAAAACATAAAGCAGTCCTATTTCCCCAACACAATATTTTTATGTTTTTAAATTCCAGTTAGTTAACATACAGTGTAATATTATTTTTTTTAAGTTTATTTATTTATTTTGAGAGAGAGAGAGAGTGTGTGTGTGTGTGTGTGTGTGTGTGTGGTGGGGACAGAGAGAGGGGGAGAGACAGAGAGAATCCAAGCAGGCTGAGATCATGACCTGAGCCGAAACCAAGAGTTGGAGGCGTAACCGACTGAGCCACCCACGTGCCCCCGAGTATACTCTCTAATACCCCCAGTAGAATTTTGGTTGAATTAAATCATGAGACAAACAATGATTCGTGCGTATATTGTTGTAGTCTTACTACATCACCACCTCTGTTGAGTAGAATTTGCATTCCATGTGTTTTCCTCTTCACCATCATCTTGAGTCCTTAATCTGTTGCCCTGCCTTTCTGAGGTCTTAACCCATGCTTTTCTGACACTCTGTCCTGGCTGGTTCTTTTTTAGTTTTTTCCTGGGTTACCAGATGGTGCACGACTTGAGTGTCCTGACAATGCTCTCAAATAAGTCTGTGCAGGAGGAACATTGCTAAGTTGGAAATTGCTAACCAATATCCAGATGACAAGTCATGGGTAAAGTACTGCCCCCCATGGTGTCCAAATGTCTCCATTGGACGAGTGTCCCATGAATGTGGCTGGTCTTTCTGCCTGTGCAGCAAACTGCCATGCTTTTTCTCGATCAGAGTTGGGAGGGAGCTGTTCTATAAAGGAAGAACCATCGGAAGACAGAATTGAGTGACTGCAGTAGTGTTTCTTTCTCTTGCATCAGACTCTTTCTTGATCTTCTGGACCCGTGGCAACACTTCCAGCCTCTGCACTGCCTACAGTGGCTCCATTGGCCTCTCCCTCTGGACCTACACTTCGTTCTGACTGTGCCTTTTAAGTCATTCTTCCTTTTTTCTTGCAGGGTGGCAAACATTTACAGTCAGCTAGCTCCCTCAGCCAGTTTCCTGCCTATAAAATTTTGGAAGTCTGACATCCTTGTCTCAGTTTTTTAAATGTTTACCAGTTTATTAAAGGATATGATAAACGAGCCAACAGCCAGATTAAGAGACACATAAGGCGAGGTATGGGGAAGGGATATAGAGCTTCCATGCCCTCTCTAGGCACACCAGTCTCCCCACCTTTCTACGTATCCACCAGCCCGGAAGCTCCCAGCCTTCTCTCATTTTGTCCTGTATCCATGCCTTTCAGTTCGAGCTGTCAGTGTTTCTGAACATATAACGTTCACAAAAGCCTTGTGACTCCCTCGTGTGTGTCCTCATTAGACAGAAGGGCCCCCAAAGATCTTTACTGGATAGTCTCATCTCTATTCCTGGATTTGGCTGAGATGGTTCAGTGGCACACCTAATCTCTTCAGGAGGAGATTGTCTGGCCACACCCTTGGCTTTCCACAGCTCTAGTTTCCAACAATGAATTTTCCAAGTTTAGCATTCATTACGAGATGGGTAGGCTGAGAATATACCGGATCATTCACTGTTGGTTCTTTTTTTGCTTAACGGTTCCTTACTCAATATGTTCCTTTTGTCTTACCTTTTACTATGAGCAGCAAGACAAAAACAGGCTACACCTTCAATGGTTCACTGGAAAATCTCTCAGTTAAGTTATCCAGGGTCATTCGTTACAAGTTTTAGTTCCCGCAATACTATAGAACACAATTCTACCAAGTTTTCCTCTACTGTATAACAAGGATAGTCTTTCCTTCCGTTTCCAATAACGTGTTCCTCATTTTCATCTGAAGCCTCACCAGAAGCACCTTTAATGTTTCTGTGTCTGTTCGTGATGCATGTATTCTCTAAGATGATAGAAATTTCCCTTGCCATCTTCTTTTTTAATTTTTTAGTGTTTATTTACCTCTGAGAGAGAGAGAGAGAGAGAGAGAGAGAGAGAGAGCATGGTGGGTGGGGGCGGCAGAGAGAGAGGAAGACAGAATCCGAAGCAGGCTCCAGGCTCCGAGCTGTCAGCACAGAGCCTGATGTGGGTGGGGCTCGAACTCGTGAAATGCCTGCCAGATCATGACCTGAGCTGAAGTCGGATGCCCAACCGACTGAGCCACCCAGGCGCCCCTCCCTTGCCATCTTTTTCACCTCCTTCTGAGCCCTCTCCAGCAGTGCCTTTCACGTCTGTATTTCTTCCAACAGTCTCTTCAGGGCAGTCTAGCCTTTTTCTCTTGCTTGCCTCCTTCTTCCAGCTCCTTATGGTTATGGGTATTCCTTGGTTTGTGGCTGTATCACTATAATTTCTGCCTCTGTCTTTACACGACCCTCTCCTTTGTGTCTGCCTTCTCTTTGTATATTATAAGGATTGCTTGTCAATGGATTAAAGGCCCAGCTGGGTACCCTGTATCAGTCATAGTTCTACCAGAGAAAACAGAGCCACTAGGGGATATATATGTACATTAACAGATTTATTGCAATGGGGCACCTGGGGTGCTTCAGTCGGTTAAGCGCCCGACTTCGGCTCAGGTCATGATCTCATTGTTCGTGAATTTGAGCCCCACGTCGGGCTCTGTGCTGACAGCTCGGAGCCTGGAGCCTGCTTCGGATTCTGGGTCTCCCTCTCTCTCTGCCCCTCCCCAACTCACACTATCTCGCTCTCTCAAAAATAAATAAACATTAAAAAAATTTTAAAAAGAGATTTATTGCAAGAAATTGGATTAAGTGATTGTGTGAGTTGGCTAATCAAGTCCCAAATCCATAGAGTGAGCCAGCAGGAAGGGCAAAGTGGAAGCTGGCAGGAGCCAGACATTGCCATCCACGGGTAGAGTTTCTTCTTCAGGGAGACTCCAGTTTTGCTCATAAGGCCTTTCCACTGATTGGATAAAACCCACTCCAGATTATCAAGGATAATCTTCTGTACTAAAATCAACTCATGGTAGATGTTAAATACATCTACAAACTAACTTCACAGCAACGTCCAGATTAGTATTTGATTGAGTACCTGGGGATGATAGCTAGCCCACTTGACACATAAAACTGACCATCACAGTCCAGCCCTTGTCAACTTCGCACCCACACACGTCACCCTAAGCCATACCCAGTCCCCAAATAAAGACAATAACAAGATCATCCTTCTGCCTAACATGATGCAACCATCCTGGTATTTATAAATACATTCTTCTATCCATCCCATATTCCCGTTGCCCTCAGCAGGCACCTCGCTGGGTCACGCTTCTTTACTTAGTACGGTGACCTAAACCTTCATTCCTTCAGGGTCCATCTATTAATAGTTGCCTGAATGGGGTTGTATAGTTGTCCACTGACTTTATTTTTTTTTTTCAACGTTTATTTATTTTTGGGACAGAGAGAGACAGAGCATGAACGGGGGAGGGGCAGAGAGAGAGGGAGACACAGAATCGGAAACAGGCTCCAGGCTCTGAGCCATCAGCCCAGAGCCCGACGCGGGGCTCGAACTCACGGACCGCGAGATCGTGACCTGGCTGAAGTCGGACGCTTAACCGACTGCGCCACCCAGGCGCCCCTGTCCACTGACTTTAATCACACAGCAGGATAGTATGCCTCAGGGGGCCTTTTATATATTTCGGGCATATCCCTCCATACCTCCATGGTGTATCAGCAGACTCCGTCTCCCTAGCCAACACGGGAACTCCCTTCCTTGCCTGTTGCTTCAGAGGCATGAGAAGCCCAAAGCTTCTGGGTGGCAGTCTTAGGTTCCAGTGAAACGGAATCACTCTTATGATTTTTAAAATTTATTTTATTTATTTTGAGGGGGAGAGAGAGACTCCCAAGCAGGCTCTGTGATGTCAGCGCAGAGCCCAATGTGGAGCTCGAACTCACCAATCGTGAGATCATGACCTGAGCCCAAACCAAGCGTCGAGCCACCCAGGCGCCCCAAGCATTCATCCCTTTGGAACTGAGATCTCTATACCAGCAGAGCATAAAGGTCACACGGATGAGCAGGAACATTTTTGCTCACTGATCATTATGGGCAATAGTCAGTGATATGCCGTTCCCATTTCCCCCCTCTGAATTCTGGATCCGTGACTCCCGTCTCTGGGAGAAACAGTACCATATATTAGATGCTGATTCCGAGCCTGTGCAGCCTCCTGGTGGATATCGTCTCAGCTCTGCAAGGTATTATCACCTAGTTAGAACTGCAGCTGAGCCTTCAAAAGGCCATTCTCTCATGCTGTCTTTATCAGATAGGTAATTTGCAAATCCTTTCCCCAGTCTTGGATTGTGTTTTCATTCTCTTCATGGAGTTTTGCCAAAAAACAAGACATTAATTTTGATGGAGCCTGATTTACTATTTTTTTTTTTCTTTTACGGGTCTTGCTTTTAAGCGCTGTATTTGGGAAACGTTCACCCAACCCAAGATCACAAAAATTTTCACCGTGTGGACGCGGCCCAGTGTAATCCACCTGCCACCAGGCAGCTGGCTGATAACCCCAGAGTGTGGGGCCATGTCAGAGACTCAGTGTTGGCCTCTGCTGCTGGCACCTTGGCCACTGTGCTGTCGCTGTGGCCAGGTCAGCCTTTGTGAGTGAGAGTCTGTGTCGCTGGTTCCATATATAGCCTCCATCCCTGTCACCATGGTCATTTGGTTCATGAGCCTACTGGGCTCCTGTCTCCATTAGTACAAGTTGCATACGCTTTCAAAATCATGTCTGAGTGTGGATCATAATGGCCAAAGGCATCAAGAGAGCTACCAGTCGCACAGAGAAAGACCCACACGCCACCTCCCTTCTGACGGCTCAAGACACTGCATCTCTGAAGGCAGCCCAAATACCCTCAAAAGAGCGCCCCCGGGGAAAACAAGCTTGGTCACTATGCCGTCATCAGGTTCCCCCTGACTACCGAGTCAGCCATGAAGAAAATAGAGGACAACACACTTGTGTTCATTGTGGATGTCAAGGCCAACAAGCCCCAGATCAAACAGGCTGTGAAGAAGCTCTGTGACATTGATGTGGCCAAAGTCAACACTCTGATCGGGCCCGATGGGGAAGAGAAGACATATATTCAACTGGCTCCTGACTATGATGCTTTGGGTGTTGCCAACAAAATTGGGATCATCTAAACGGAGTCCAGCTGGCTAAATCTAAATATAAGTTTTTTCACCATAAAAAAAAGAGCTACTGCTTTTTACGATTGAGACTGCTTACTTTTTTTCAGCATCTTATTCAAATATGACCTTCTTTTGGGTAATTTTGTAGATAGGAGCTTAGCAGTACCTATAGATGTGGAGCACGCACCCTGCAAAATCCCAAGTAATCTGATCAGGTGCTGCGTTTTTTGTTTAGTACCAGGGGTTAACAACGATGGTGTTTTTTCTAAACGTCTTCACTTACTTTAGTAACACTACATTTACCATGTTATCACCGTGGGATGTGAATTTAGGTTAGACAAGAGAAATTTCACAAGTGCAGTAACACGTGCTGGAGTATACCAAAGTTTGTGATGTCTGACCAAAGCAGCTTGCTCATAAATCATCGGTCACTTCCGTTTTAGGTAATTTATTAGCATTTATGGTTCTTACAGGAAAAATAAACATACTTCGCATGTTTAAAAAGTGTTTTTCGGGGCGCCTGGGTGGCGCAGTCGGTTAAGCGTCCGACTTCAGCCAGGTCACGATCTCGCGGTCCGTGAGTTCGAGCCCCGCGTCAGGCTCTGGGCTGATGGCTCAGAGCCTGGAGCCTGTTTCTGACTCTGTGTCTCCCTCTCTCTCTGCCCCTCCCCCGTTCATGCTCTGTCTCTCTCTGTCCCAAAAAAAATAAATAAACGTTAAAAAAAAAAATTAAAAAAAAAAGTGTTTTTCATTTGCCTTTGCATTAGCACTTAAAAGGTAGCTTTCTATTTCAAGAGGACTTTATTTATTTTTAATAATGTATTTATTTAGTAAGCATGAAGTGCAACAGTGATTTCAGGAGTAGATTCTTTAATGCCCCTCCCCCATTTAGCCCATCCCCTCTCCCACAACCCCTCCAACAACCCTCTGTTCTCTATATTTAAGAGTCTCTTATGTTTTGTCCCCCTCCCTGTTTTTATATTTATTTTTGCTTCCCTTCCCTTATGTTCATCTGTTTTGTATCAAGAGGACTTTAAAATTACTCTTTTCTTTAAAAAAATTTTTTTTGTTTGCTTATTTATTTTGAGAGAGAGAGAGAGCAAGTGGGGGACAGGCAGAGAGAGAGGGAAAGAGAGAATCCCAAGCAGGCTTCGTGCTGCCAGCACAGAGCCCGTCGCAGAGCTCGAACTCAGGAAACCGCGAGATCATGACCTGAGCTGAAACCGCGAGATCATGACCTGAGCTGAGTTGGTGGCTTAACCAACTGAGCCACCCAGGTGCCTGGCATTTAAAATTATTCTAATATAACAGCAGCATAAATATAATTCTGCACTCACAAACAGCTAAGCTAAGCTAAGATCCATAATTAAGTTATTCCATGTTTGCAAGTACGATCCTGAAATAAATACTACTTCTAAGGAGCCCTTTTATCAGCTTTTTAGGTTTGGTTTAAACACATATACACACATTTTCGGTTGTGGGGAGGCTTATGATGTTATATTCCACGCACTGTTCTGAAAGGGGCTTCAATAGCCAACCCTTCAATAGCCCAAAAAACTGAAAATACTTCAGGAGTTGCATGTTGTCCTCTTTAGAACTGATTTCATCGGAAGAGTTGAAGAAGCTGAACATTATACCACTATCAAGTGCATTTGAAAGGGACATTTTTTTTGGTGCTAATTTGACTCCCCTGGGGAACTAGGCACTAATAATTTAGTCACCAGCCAAATCAAGCCTGTATAAAAGGAAGCCAATATTCAATTACCAGGTAATTGACTCATTCTAATGATTTTTCTTTTCTTTTTAAGTTTATTTATTTTTGAGAGAGAGAGAGAGAGAGAGAGAGAGTGTGTGTGAGTGAGTGAGCAGGGGAGGGGGAGAGAGGGGGGAGAGAGAATCTCAGGCAGGCTCTGCGCTGTCAGCATAGAGCCCGACGCAGGGCTTGAACCAACCAACTGTGAGATCATGACCTGAGCCAGAATCGAGAGGCAGATGCTTGACCAACTGAGCTACCCAGGCACTAATGATTTATTTTGAACATGAACATACAACCTTCAAATGAGATGTCTAACCACCGCCACCAAGACCAAAACAGTTGCTCTTACTTTTTTTAAAATTTTCTTTTAAAGTAGGCTCCACGCCCAATGTGGGGCTTGAACTCGTGACCCTGGGATCAAGATGCTCTACCGACTGGGGGCACCTGGGTGGCTCAGTTGAGCATCCGACTTCGGCTCAGGTCATGATCTCGCAGTTTGTGCGTTCGAGCCCCGCCTTGGGCTCACTGCTGTCAATGTAGAGCTAGAGCCCGCTTCGGATCCTCTGTCCCCACTCTTTCTGCCTGCCCCTCTCCCACTCGTGCTCTCTCTCCCTCCCCAAAATAAATAAACATTAAAAATAAAGATGCCCTGCCAACTGAACCAGCCAGGCGCCCTGACATTATCTCTTCTTCTAAGGTTTAGGCCTTGCCCAGAACTCCTCATACATGGAATAGCTCATACCAAGAATCCTTGCTCCCACAGCAAAGCCTTGGGCTGCCACGCACGTGTGGAACGGGTGAACAGACAACATTTAGCTGGGGCTCCTGGGTGGCTCAGTCGGTTGGGCGTCTGACTTCGGCCCCGGTCATGATCTCACAGTTCGTGGGTTCGAGCCCCGCGTCGGGCTCTGTGCTGACAGCTCGGAGACTCTAGCCTGCTTCGGATTCTGTGTCTCCCTCCCTCTCTGCCCCTTCCCTACTCATACTCTGTCTCTCTCTGTCTCTCAAAAATAAATAAACATTGCACATTTAGTATTTGTCCTGCTCTTCAGGTTATGTAATCCACACATAATGATTGCTGCAAAACCCACCATTGCAATGGGAACAAATGGTGCCTCTCTAGCTTTTTGGGTAAGTTTAGATCCCCGATCCTCACAGTGGTTACAGAATCCTCCTTTCAGGAAACAATGCAAATTCCATCACAGATGGTTTATACAGGGCCTGAGGCCTTCTTCCGTTCCGAGAATGACAAGACCTCTCTCAAGCTCCAGCCAGTTTCTGGCTCTTACCCACGCTCGCAGGCCAACGATAGTTCATTTTGTGTTGCCTGTGGCATGTCAGGGATAGCTTCTGCCCCGGGTATTCTTACAAATTACTCCATATGAGTAGGCCCTTGGATTTTTGTCGCATCTATCAACTCTCCTCTGCTCCCCATATGTCACTATTGCATTTCAGCCAGTCCTGGCTTGATTTTCAGTTTCTGATACTATCATGATATCATCAATGTAGTGTCTTGTTATTTCTAGGACCTGCATCAAGTCCCAATCCCTTCTTTTTTTTTTTTTTTTAATTTTAGAGAGAGAGAGAGCGAGTGAGCACGCAAGTTGGGGAGAGGGGAGTGAGGGAAAGAGAGAATCTCAAGCAGGCTCCATGCTTGGCACAGAGCCCAACAGGGGGTTTGATCCCACAACGCTCAGATCATGGCCTGAGCTGAAAATCAAGAGTTGGATGCTCAGCTGACTGAATCACCTAGGTGCCCCCCCCTTCCTTTTTTTATATGAATTTTGGAATCAGCTTGTCAATTTTCTAACTCTTAAATCTCTTTACTGATTGTGATTGGTGTTCATAATAGTTGGTATTTTTTTTTTAATTAACGTTTTATTTTTTGAGAGACAGAGAGTGATAGAGCATGAGCAGGGGAGGGGCAGAGAGAGAGAGACACACACACACAGAATCCGAAGCAGGCTCCAGGCTCTGAGCTGTCAGCACACGGCCTGATGCGGGGCTGGAACCCATGAATGTAAGATCATGACCTGAATCGAAGTCGGATGCTCAAGTGACTGAGCCACCCAAGCGCCCCTGTTTATAATATTTCTATTTTAAGGAACCTACTGAGATTATCTTCTTTGTGCCCTACTACATGATCAATTTTTGTGAATGTTCCATGTGTGCTTGAGAGAAAGTATATTCTGTATGATCGGAGTGTAGTGTTTAATATGTATATATCCAAAAGTTTCACCTTATTATGTTGCTTGGGTCTTTTGTATCATTGCTTATTATTTTGTCCACGTAATCTGTCTTATGTTGTGAATGGTATGTTAAAAGTCTCCCATTAGAGGATGCTTCTTTTCCTTGTATTCTTGTAGTTTTTGGTTTATATAGGCTTTTGCGGTATCCCTTTGTGCATAGGTATTTACACATCTCTCTGTTGTTAGATCTTTATTTTGGACAGGGCTTTTAATATTACAAAGTATCTTCCTTTGTCTCATATAATTGCTTTTGGAATTCTACGTTGGCATCAGGATTTCAGTCCACGTTGGCATCAGGATTTCAGTCCCTGCTTTTATATTGTTTTCATTTGGTAAATCTTTATCCACCTCTTTAATTTTACCTTTTTTAAAAAATGTTTATTTTTGAGAGGGAAGGAGTGTGAGCGGGGGAGGGGCAGAGAGAGAGGCAGACCCAGGATCCGAAGCGGGTTCTGGGCTGGCAACAGTGAGCCTGATGTGGGGCTTGAACTCACAAACTGTGAGATCATGACCTGAGCCAAAGTCGGGCGTTCAACCGACAGCCACGCAGGTGCCCCAGTTTTAGCCTTTTTTTTTTTAATGTTTATTTATTTTTGAGACAGAGACAGAGCATGAACGGGGGAGGGGCAGAGAGAGAGGGAGACACAGAATCGGAAGCAGGCTCCAGGCTCTGAGCCATCAGCCCAGAGCCCGACGCGGGGCTCGAACTCACGGACCGCGAGATCGTGACCTGAGCTGAAGTCGGACGCTTAACCGACTGAGCCACCCAGGCGCCCCTTAGCCTTTTTGAATGACTGTGTTTTAAACATACCTTTTGTGCACAGTATTATTGGGCTCTGCTTTACGAGGCAACATGAAAACATTTTTCAGTTCGTAGGTGACGTAAACCCATTTACACTTATTTATGTTACTGTTTGATGTCATAAACAATACAGATATGTTTGGTCTCAACTTTTTCACTTTATCTTCTGATGTAATCACTGTGAGATTGTTATATTTGCTGTTTCTTTCTCTATTTAGTGTTCGCTCTACTTTTTTTTTTTTTTTTGGTTATTAGGAAGGTTGTATTTTCATGCTGATAATTCCCTTTGTGTTAATACTCCATATAGTACCCTTAGGCAGTCCTTGTTTCTTTCTTTTTGTTTACTTTATTTATGAAAGTTGTATATATTTGAGGTATACAACATGATGTACACATATACATATTGAAATGATTACTACAGTCGAGTTAATTAACCTATCATCTCTCATAGTTACCATTTTTTGTGTGTGATGAGTATACCTGTAATTTACTTTCTTAGCATATTTCCATTGTTCAATATAGTATTACTTAAGTATAGTCATCATGCTGTACATTAGATCTCTAGACTTTGTTTTTAAGATTTTATGTTTAAGTAATCTCCATACCCAACCTCGGGCTCAAACTCACAACCCTGAGATCAAGAGTCGCACACTCTGTGATTGAGCCAGGCAGGTGCCCCATGCATCTCTAGACTTTATTCATTCTACATAGCTGACTTTGTCCTCTTTGACCAACATCGCCACATTTCTCCCATACCCCTCTTAATGTTCTACTCTGCTTCTGTGAGTTTGACTTTTTTTAAAAAAAGATTTCACATATAAATGAGATCATACAGTACAATATTTGCCTTTCTCTGTCGGAGTCATTTCACTTAGCACAATGCCCTCCAGTTTCATCCATGTTGTTGCAAATGGTAGGATTTCCTTCTTTCTCATGACTGAATGATGTTGAGTTGTGTGTGTGTGTGTGTGTGTGTGTGTGTGTGTGTGTACACACCACATCTTTATCCATTCATCCATCGATGGACACTTAAGTTGTTTTCCATATCTTGAATAATTCTGCAATGACCATGAGAGTGCAGATATCTCTTTGGGAGAGTGATTTCATTTCCTTCAGATATATACCCAGAAGTGGGACCGCTGGATCATATAGTAGGTCTAGTTTTAATTTTTTGAGCAGCCTCCATACTGTTTCCCGTAACGCCTATACCAATTTACCTTGTTTTCAAAAAAGATTTTATTTTAAAGTAATCTCTACACCCAATGTGTGGCTTGAACTTCCAACCTCGAGATCAAGAGTTGTACGCTCCGCCAACAGGTGTCCCTACTTTTTTTTTTCTTTAGTAATCTTTTATACCATCTAATTTGTCTCTCACCTTTACCTACATGGCAGTCAACGATCTCATTCATCTTTTCTCTTTTTCTTTCTCTTCTTCCATTTTTTAGTTCTTTTTCTACTTTGTCGGGACAACTTAATATCTATACGTTATCCTTCAGCCCGTGACCCCAGCGTTGTGTTAGTCTTAACTTTACGGTAGTATGTAAAATGCCCAGTGTCAGGCTTTTGCCAAAATTTCCCCATTCATCGGTTTGGGTCGGATGAAGCTCACCGTTTGGTGTAGTGCTGGTCAATAGAACCCCTTGCAGTGATGAGTACGTTCTGTCTCTTTGCTGTCCAGGACTATAACTAGCCACGTGTGGCTACCAAATTGGACAGCGCAGCTCTGTTAAATTCCTGAGGAAGGGCACAAGTGTTTTTGAGAAATTGATGCCAGTTTAATTCTCTGGTCTTGTAAGTTATTTCATCTTTTTTGCCTGGAGGCCCTGAAGAGATATTTTCTTTGTCTTTAAATTCTAATTGTTTTGTTAAGTGCTATGTCAGAGTTGGTTTTCCGGGTCAATTTTCCTTGGTACCCAAGGGGCCTTTGATCGTGTTGAGATTTGCTCAATGATCCCGGGTATGTCGTAGCTTGGTGACTATTCCGTGTGTACTTGAAGAAACTTAATTTCTATGTTTCTGAGTGGAATGCTCTGCAGAGTCCTTTGGTTGCTGGGTGGTGTTCAGTTTTCCTATATCCCCGTTGATTTTCTGTCTACTGGTTACTTTGATTCCTAAGAGAAGTGTTGAAAGTCAGCGGTTCTAAGTGTGCATTTGCCCCTTCCTTCTTTCGGTTCTTTCTGATTTGCTTCATGTATTCTGAGGCTATTTTATTAGGGCAGTCTCCCCCACAGTCGTGCTCCCCCACACTCCCTCCCATGATCTTTTGGCTGGACAGTTAGGGATTTAGTCTGTCCGCTTTGGCACTCACTTTCTGTAAGGAAGTTTGTCCTTGGGGCCAAGGGGTGGGAGGGTAGAAAAAAGGCAATGGGGATCCTTCCCACACTCTCCAGACCACTATTCTTGCCAAAGAAAAGGATTTCTCTTCCTTAGAGTTTGAGGTGTCTGCTGCTACAAGGTTACAGGTTTTTTTTGTGTTTTTTTTTTTTTGTGTTTTTTTTAGCCCTGGGGCCTACTTTGGGGCAGGACTGCTTTAAAAAAAAAAAAACCAGGGGCGCCTGGGTGGCGCAGTCAGTTGAGCGTCCGACTTCAGCCAGGTCACGATCTCGCGGTCCGTGAGTTCGAGCCCCGCGTCAGGCTCTGGGCTGATGGCTCAGAGCCTGGAGCCTGTTTCCCATTCTGTGTCTCCCTCTCTCTCTCTGCCCCTCACCCGTTCATGCTCTGTCTCTCTCTGTCCCAAAAATAAATAAACGTTGAAAAAAAAATTAAAAAAAAAAAAACAGTATTTCTCCCATTTTCTGTGTCCCACGGGGCCCCCCCCCCCCCTTCAAGCTTCATGTACTTTTGGTGTCCCTGCTGACTCTGTACCTGGTGCTTCTCTCAAGCTCTTTGTGTTTTCTTAGCCTTCCAGTTTATTCTGGTGGTTTCAGCTAGTACTGAAATGCTATTGCCTCCCAATCGTTGGCCTATCCTAGCCTTCTCTTCTGAGCTTCAGAATCCTATAGCCACCTGCCAGCTGGACGTCTATCAGTATGTGCCATAAACAACCCAGCTCAGGTCCAAGATCTATTTCAATTTCTCCTTCTGCCAACCCAGTATCTCTCTTGTTTTGCTCATCTCAATGTATGGCACCAGCCTCAACCCATCTGCTCGCGCCATTATCCTGGGAGTAATGATCTGTGCCTTTCTCCCACTTAACAGGACTTCTGTCTAATTTTGAAATATAAATATATTGTGGGAGGGTCAGAAAATATTCTGATGGTATAGGGAGTCAGGCATTTTAGAGACTGATGATCTGTAGGAAAAAAAAAAACAAAACAGTTGAAAATCCCTCCCCTCTCTGGCCCCGGAATGTTTTTCTCTCCTCCGGTTCTATATGTAGTTTCATAGCTCACCATGTGTGTTTCATGTTTTCCTGCCTTTTTTTATGCTGTTGCCCCATATTTTTGAGGGAAACTGTATTCTTGTTGAAGGATTCCATGCTCCGTCTCCCCAAGTGAAGTTGGATCTGATAACACAGCCCACTGCACCCTGTACGCATGCCTAACGCAGCTCCCGTAACACCTCATTGCAAGACTGTGTTCATACCTAAGCCTCTTCGCTGGGTTTTGAGCTCTTTGAGAACAGGCACTCCATCTTATCCCTTTTTTGTTTTCCCAGCAACTGGGACAGGTCCGGGCACCTCGTGTTAACTCAGCAGTCAGCAGTCTTTTCTTCATGGATTGCTATAGTAACACAATAGCAGGGCCATTCTGGGTTTCCCCCCGCCCAACAAAATATAATATCGAGCAAGACACAGGGTCAGGTGTCCAATGTAGCTTCTTCTAGTTAACTCTTACTGGTGCTCTGTGGAGAGAATTAGTTTCACACATCTGTTTGTTTGTTTTTTTTTGAGATAGTATTTAACATTTTTTTTAATGTTTATTTTGAGAGAGAGTGTGTGAGCAGGTTGGGGAGGGGCAGAGAGAGAGGGAGAGAGACTCCCAAGCAGGCTCCGTGCCATCAGTGCGGAGCCCGACACAGGGCTCCATCCCACGAACCGTGAGATGATGACCTGAGCCGAACTCAGGAGTCGGGTGCGTAACCGACTGAGCCACTTAGGCGCCCCTCCGTGTGTCCCATTCTGATCATTGCAGCTTGTTGTTACAGGGATCTGTGTCATTTGAGGACGTGGCTGTGGATTTTACCCGACAGGAGTGGCACAGACTGGACCCTGCTCAGAGGACCATGCACAAGGATGTGATGTTAGAGAACTACAGCAACCTGGCATCCGTGGGTGAGGATTATGGTCCACGTAACTCCTGGTACCATAGGTTTCCTTTCTTGGTTACTGTAACGTGTATGGCCTTTGTAGACTTTAACAATACTTTAGGTTCTAGATTCAAGGGTCACAGATGCTTGATTAGGTTTGAGGCACCAGGAAGCGTGATGTGTGTTGTCACTTCCCCCAATGAAAGGTTTAAATGGGCCCCCTTCCTTGTGCAGCTCATGAAGATGCACCTTCCTCCTCCATCAGAGGCCCTAGCGCTCAGACAACTTGGCCCATGTCCTCTGCCATTTCCCATTAACAGGCCTCTGCGTGGCCAAACCAGAGATGATCTTCAAGTTGGAGCGAGGAGAAGAGCTGTGGATTTTAGAGGAGGAATCCTCAGGCCAAGGTTTCCCAGGTGAGTGAGCAGAAACGGGAAGGAAGAGTGCAGAAATTCACGCTTGGGGCAGTGGTTTCCAGTAGGCTCTTTCTAGGGGCCCTTCCTCTTTGCAAATGACTGGAGGGCAGAAGGTTTACACACTTCAGGTACCTAAATCACACCTGCCCTCATTACGTTCACACTTAAGTGCTCTGGCCTGTTTTATCTTGAGGTTTTTTTTTTTTTTTTTTTTTTACGCTTATTTATTTATTTATTTATTAAAAAAAATATTTTTTTTAATGTTTATTTTTGACAGAGACAGAATGCGAGTGGGTTAGGGGCAGAGAGAGAGGGAGACACAGAATCCAAAACAGGCCCCAGGCTCTGAGCTGTCAGCACAGAGCCCGACACGGGGCTCGAACTCACGAGCTGTGAGATCATGACTTGAGCCGAAGTTGGACCCTCAACCGACTGAGCCACCCAGGTGCCCCAAGCTTATTTATTTTTTTTTTAAATATTTTTTTTTATTTTTTTAATTTTTTTTCAACGTTTATTTATTTTTGGGACAAAGAGAGACAGAGCATGAACGGGCGAGGGGCAGAGAGAGAGGGAGACACAGAATCGGAAACAGGCTCCAGGCTCTGAGCCATCAGCCCAGAGCCCGACGCGGGGCTCGAACTCACGGACCGCGAGATCGTGACCGGGCTGAAGTCGGACGCTCAACCGACTGCGCCACCCAGGCGCCCCAAGCTTATTTATTTTTGAGAGAGACAGAGAGAGAGCACAAGCAGGGGAGGGGCAGAGAGAAAGGGGGACAGAGGAGCCGCAGCCGAAGTGTTGACAGCAGAGAGCGCGACGTGGGGCTCGAACCCAGGAACCACGAGATCGTGACCTGAGCTCAAGTCAGACGCTCAACCGACTGAGCCACCTGGGCGCCCCTCTTGAGTTTTGTGGTTATCTACCACTCTTACCTATCCCCGCCCGCCTCGTCTTACACGTTCTCAGCTAGTCTGTCTCCCTTTAGTATTCTCAGTTGCCTGCCCGCCTTCCACTGCCTTGGATGCCGTTCGTTGTGGGGCATTCGTTCGTACGCGCCTCTGGTGTTCCACCACCTCTTAAATGAGTGTCAGCTATGATCTGGTCACGTTCTAGGTGTAGGGATCTAGCACCTGGGAAACTAATATCACTGTCCCGGAGCTGGCAGTCCGATACATCACGTTTGGTGGTGAGAAGAAAATCAATGCAAGACACGAAAGATAGACAACGATGTGTCGTGTGCCTGTGGAGATGATATGTCCAGGGACGACTTTTTGGGGAGGTTAACATTGGTGCACCAACATCAGTGATATGAGAGAGACAGAGCCACGTAGGCTTTGAATATTCGGGGTGGAGAGAACAGTGTGTGTCAGGGCGATAGATCCTAAAAAGAGCAAAGAGGCCAGTGTAGCTTAATGGTGGGTGGTGCGAGTGGCCGGGGCCAATATCAGAGAGTTAGCTGGGGGCCAAATTATGTTGAGTTTTTTAGGCGAGGTGAAGCACTTTTTAACAGGCTATGTTTTGTGGGCTTTGGTAAGCACTTTCATTTGGTACCGTGACAAGGGAGACCATTGTGGAGTTTTAAGTAAGTGATCTGATTTGTTTTTAAAGGATCCCTCTCACTGCTGTGTGGCAAGAGTTCTGTCGGGGGTGGTGCCCTCAGGCATGACAGTGACCTTCAGCGTCAGAAGATTCAACCTGCGGATCAAACTGTTGAGTATGATGGATATGGAAAAGTCTTCTACAAGAACACAGGCTCTGTTGCACATGAAAGAACGCACGCAGGAGTAAAAAACTTTGGATGTCATGAATGTGGGAAAAGTTACTGCAGGAAATCGAACCTTATTGAACATCTGAGGATACACACAGGGGAGAGACCCTATAAGTGTGGTGAGTGTGCAAAAACCTTCAGTGCAAGGTCATACCTCATTGCTCACCAGAAAACTCACACGGGGGAGAAACCCTTTGAATGTAATGAATGTAGGAAGTCTTTTGGTAGGAAGTCACAACTCATTCTACACCAGAGAACACACACAGGAGAGAGACCGTATGCGTGTGCCGAATGCGGGAAAACCTTTTCTGAGAAGGCAACCCTTATGATTCACCAGAGAACTCACACAGGGGAGAAGCCCTATGAATGTAGCGAATGTGGGAAAACATTTCGAGTCAAGATATCCCTTACCCAACACCAGAGAACCCACACAGGGGAGAAACCATATGAATGTGGTGACTGTGGGAAAAACTTCCGTGCAAAGAAATCCCTAAACCAACATCAGAGAATTCACACAGGTGAGAAACCCTATAAATGTGGCGAATGTGGGAAGTTCTTCAGAATGAAAATGACTCTCAATAATCATCAGAGAACTCACACAGGTGAAAAACCCTATCAGTGTCATGAATGTGGGAAATCCTTCAGGGTACACTCGTCTCTTGGGATACATCAGCGAATTCACACGGGAGAGAAACCTTACGAATGTAGCAAATGTGGCAATGCCTTCTATGTTAAAGCACGCCTCATTGAACATCAGAGAATGCATTCAGGAGAGAAACCCTATGAATGCAGCGAATGTGGAAAAATCTTCAGTATGAAGAAATCCCTTTGTCAACACCAGAGAACTCACACGGGAGAGAAGCCCTATGAATGTAGCGAGTGCGGAAACGCCTTCTACGTGAAAGTACGCCTCATCGAACATCAGCGGATTCACACGGGAGAGAGACCCTTTGAATGTCAAGAATGTGGCAAGGCCTTCTGCCGGAAAGCGCACCTCACGGAACATCAGAGAACTCACGTGGGCCGGCCCTTGCCTTTTACTGTGGAGAAAGCTTCTTTGTGAAGACTCCCATCACCGTCTGACCAAGCCCTCTGGGTCCTCTGGTCACCGGCACACAGAGCACACCCGTAACAATTAGGCTCGGACACTGGTGTGAAAATACATCCTGATTCCTCTTAGGGGCTAGCTCGTTGTTTTCGTTTCATTTGGATTCCCCTAATTAATGGTGAGGTTGAATAACTTCTTACCTGTTGACTGGCCGTTAGGGTTCTTTTCTTCTGTGCTTTGACCGTTGTGTATCCTTTACCCATTGTTTTCTGACGGGCTGCTTATCTTTTACCTCCTGGCTTTACATGTTCTTGTTTTCGTTTTTCAATATATGAGAATGTACAAACCTTTTCTCAGTCATGTGTACGGCAGGTATCTTCTCCTGGACTGTGGCTGGTTATTTAATGTTGTTAACTCTCCCGTTGAGGTTTTATGTGCGAATATTATCAGTTTCAAGGTGATCACAATTCTCCTACACTTTTCCTCTAAAGTTAAGGTTTTCCTTTCAACATGTAGAATGTTAATCTCCCCTGAGGTTGTGTGTGTGTGTGTGTGTGTATAGCGTGAATTGTACAATATATAATACTATATTCCTCTGAACACTTTCCATAAATGGTACCACCCTGTGTTGAAAGTTCTGCAGCTTGCTTTTTTCATGAAACGTTACCTGTCCTTGATCTACCCATGCTGATAAATACAGGTCTGGTGTATTCATTTCTCTCCCCCTGGCGCAAGACATTTGTGTTGTTTCTGTGTTTAGCGTCTGGATCTAAAAGTGGAACTGATGGGTCATAGAGTATAGGCAGTGTTTAAGTTACTAAGCTGCTGTGCCCCTTGCTCCAACACCCCCCTTCTACGCTGTTCTTTGCGATGCTGGGGCTGTGACTCTACAAAACATGTTTCTGTCTTGCCAGCTGCTTCCCGTGGGGCCTTGCCAATCGGAGATAGTAACCGTGAACCGTGAGCGTGAGGAAGGAAGAAGGGCCTTGCTCCTTTTCTTTTCCTCCCTGTTAGCGCCCCCTTCATCTGAGTGTCAGCCCAGTATCGCTCCCTCCCTTGCGCAGAAGTTCCTCATGGTGGCAGTTGTTTAATTCAGCACTCACAGAACAGCCAATGGTGCCCCACCCCCTCAGAAACACTAGCGGCAGCTGGCTCGTGCCACCCCCTTGGGAGTTACCAGTCCCACCCACGTGACACCACTCCCCAGCCTTCCAGTTTTTCAACCGACTGAGCCACCCAGGCACCCCAGCCAACCTTCCAGTTTTTAATAATTCCAGTTTCTTCCCTTGTTACCTTAGCCTAGCTGCTTCCTGCAGTTGCTGCCTCCATGATAATTTTAATGTTCTCTTTCTGTCCTTTTCAGTTACATGGTTAATAACTTTGTGACTAGTCAAAAATTCTTTATAAGAAGTTCTTTTCATTAAAACAACTGGCATCGTTTCTGTCTCCTAGCTGGGTTCTTTTTTTTCTTTTTTAATGTTTATTTATTTTTGAGACAGCATGAGGGTGGGCATGAGCAGTGGAGGGGCAGAGAGAACGGGAGACACAGAATTCCAAGCAAGCTCGTGCCATCATCCAGAGCCCAGAGCGGGGCTCGAACCCGTGAACTGTGAGACTATGACCTTAGCCAAAATCAAGAGTCAGAGGCTCCACCGACTGAGCCACCCCAGGCGACCCCTCCTAGCTGGGTTCTGATTGCTACAGAAGTTTTGCAACTTTATTAAATAATTGAATTCCCCCCCCCCCTCCAAATTGTACTAATTTACACTCTCATGAGCAGTTTGAGACGAAGTTTACATTATCCCACGTATACACCAGGACTTATCAGTCTTTCAAATTGTTGCCAGTCCGGAAGATGTAAAATGGCTTTGAGCCTTCCCATCCATGAATATGGTTTGTCTGTTTATTTTTTAACTCAACTTTTTTCGACTTCCATTGTATGTGACGGTTTTCTCCCATAAATTGTCTTTAATTAAAGTTAACTTTTAACAGAAATTTTGCTTGTACCTGTATATACATATACATTTCAAAATATACTGATGTATTATGGGGTTTATATAAATATTTATGTGTAACACACACACATACACACAGAAGAGATACATACTTATATGTCCATAGAAAACTTTTTTCTTTTATACGTTCATTTCATTTTGCCCACATATTTGCCACCTTTCTGCATTCCGTCCACAATCATTTTCTTCTTTGCCTGAACAATGCCCTTTAGTGGAAGTCTGCCAGTGACAAACCTCTGACCTTTGAGAATGTGTTCTTTTTTTAAAGCTTATCTTTTAATTTGTTATTTAAGTAAGCTCTAGGCCCAGTGTAGGGCTTGAACTATTGACCCGAAGATCAAGAGTCACGTACTCTACTGATTGAGCCAGCCAGGTGCCCCGAGAATGTTCTCTAATGCAGCATTTTTGATGAGCAAAAGTGAATCCTTTACCTTTAGCATTTGGTAACGCTAGGTCATAGAAAATTGATGCTGGGGCGCCTGGGTGGCTCAGTCGGTTAAGCGGCCGACTTCGGCTCAGGTCATGATCTCATAGTCCGTGAGTTCGAGCCCCGCGTCGGGCTCTGTGCTGACGGCTCAGAGCCTGGAGCCTGTTTCAGATTCTGTGTCTCCCTCTCTCTGACCCTCCCCTGTTCATGCTCTGTCTTTCCCTGTCTCAAAAATAAATAAAAACGTTAAAAAAAATTAAAAAAAAAAAAAAAGAAAATTGATGCTACATTAAATACCTGTTTTTTTTGTTGTTGTTGTTCCCTGGATATTCCATAATAAATATGATGACCCACGGTATTTGAATTAACCATCAGATGCCCCCAAATATAGCATACACTTGAGTGTATATATTACACTTTATGCATTTTTTCAACAGCATGCCCTCACCCTTATTTACTGAGTATTAAATTTATCAAGATGTCATCTCAGTGATTCTTTTAATCTTCAGATCATCCATTTAAAAAATTCAATTCTATGTTTAAATTTTTTTAATGTTTATTTATTTTTGAGAGAGAGACAGAGGGTGAGTGGGGGAGGGGCAGAGAAAGAGGGAGACACAGAATCTGAAGCAGGCTCCGGGCCCTGAGGTGTCAGCACAGAGCCTGACGCGGGGCTCATACCTACGAACTGTGAGATCATGACCTGAGCTGAAGTCGGATGCCTAACCAACTGAGCTACCCAGGCGCCCCTCAAGTTTATGTTTCAGAATTATTATTCTGTTTTGGAAAATGTCAAACATAATAAAAGTCATCTATAATAACAGAAAGCAGATCAGCGGTTGCCTCTAGGAGGGGAATTAACTCCTGAAGGGTAGGAGGGAACTTCCTGGTTGATGGAACTATTCTATATCTTGATTGGGATGTGTATTAATAGTTATGAAATGAGTAAATTTAAGGTTTTTGCACTTGCTTGCATGTAAATTATGTCTCAAACTTTAAAAACAATAATAAAAAGTTCCCTGTTCCCATACCAGGAGCTGGATGTGGGCTGCCTGGGAGAAAAAGACACCGGCAATGGGAGACTTAGTCCCAGGGCTTTAGAAATGGCTTTGCTCCATGAAAATGACCTTCACTGAGGCCCCATGATGGGTTGTGCTGGCCTCGTGTTAGGGAACGTCATTTACATGGTGATCCCTCACTGCCAGCACTGCCGTGCGTATTTGACTCGCAACAGCTTAAGCACAGTCTCCTTTGATTCTCCATTGGCCACCACCACAGTAGTTTTTACCCCCAGAATATGTCCGCATGGTGACTACCAACACCCCATTAACTTAACAGCACTTCTTTTCACCCCTGCTAGTCTAGAGCACAATGTCTGTACAATGACCTACCATCAGCCCCAATATCCCGTCTTATCACAACTTTTTACTCCCACCAAGTCTACTGACCCCCCTCCCAGCTCGTCGCATCACGTCTCGCCACCCCTCTCAGTTGCCATGACAATTTTTGCTGACCTGTTTGCTCATCGCGGAGTCTCTTCACGCCTTTAGCCCCAGCTTTGTGACTGATGATCCTCCATTAACTCAATATCATGCTTTTTGTCTCGCTTTGGACTCAGCGTGGTGACTGCTGACCTCCCATTAGCTCACAGCAATGTGTCTTGTCACCTTCCTTTAGACCTAATGTAGTGTCTGTTGACCCATATCGGCAGTGTCTGTTGCCCCCCTACTGGCTACCATGCAATACATTCAACCCAGTGTGTTCTAATCACAGCGTCTGCTCTTCCTACTTTAGATCCTATCATTATGTTGATTGTTACTGGCCACCGAACGAACCCACAGCTCAGCACAGCACAGTTGCGCCAGTATCTATCTGCTGTTCCCCAGTTAGCCACCAGCGTGGTGACTTTGATCCTCCTGAGCCCCAGTAGACCATCTGCAGAACTTGGATGACCTTGTCACTCTGTCTTCGGAACCCCTATTTACGAACCTTCAAGTTTTTTAACCTTCAGACCCAGTGATGTCTGCTTAAAATAGCCCCCATCACTGTGTCTTCTCACCCAACACTACAGCCTGTCAGGGTATGGGCTGACCATACACCAGTGCCTTTTTATTTTTAGCCACTAGCTGAGGATGAACTCCTTGAGGATGTATCACCATGGTTTTTGTCCTTATAGTAGTCAAATCATTGTGTCTGTTAAATCTCCTCCCTTTAACCACTAATATTGTGTCTTTGACCAGTTGAAGCCCCAGTAAAGTCTGGTGGCCCCACATTGGCCCCCATCATGGTGTCCATTGATCCTCCATTAGCCAACAGTAGTTTCTTGGACACCCATGAGGCCCCAGCAATGTGTTTGCTGACCCTCCTTAGCTACCATCCCTCTGTCTGCTGATCCCCAATTAGCCGTAAGAGCAGAGACTAACTTCCACGAGCTTCCAGTACAGTATCTGCTGATTCCACATTAGCCCCATCTTGCCGATCACCCTTTAGCCATGAGTAGAATGTCTTTCACCCTCTGAAGTTCCAATCATGGTGTTTGTGACTGCATGAACCCTCATCACTCTGCTCCCTCATTAGCCACTAATACAGTGTCAGAATGCAACGATCCCCCAGCACAGTGCTCGTCACCCCATGTTAGCCTCAACACTGTGACTGCTCGCTAGTTCAGTCTTTGCCTCATGCTTCTCAGTCACGACATCTGCTGCTGACACCGGATTACTGCCATCCCTATGTCTACTAATGCTGGTCACAAATACGGTGTTTTTGGTCGTAAAAAATCAGCCCAGTGTCTGCTGACCTCACGTTAGCCTTTCGTCATTCTGCTGATTAGCCATTAGCCATCACTAAAGTGGTTTTGTCTCTATCTCAGCATCAGTTCATTTACCACCCGCATCCCTGTGGCTGCTGGTCCCTCATTATTTGCTAGTACGGAGTATTTGCCTCATGAGCCTCAGTATAATGCCTGGGACTCATTAGAGCCTACCCTACATTAGAGCCCTTCATGGTTCGGATGATCCTGTATTAGTCACCAGTATAGTGTCTGACCCCCGTTAGTCCCCTTGGCTGTATCTGCTGGCACTAGATTAGCTCCCATGACTGTGTCTGTTGAATTCCCACTAGTTATAAGTACAGTGTCCTTAATCTCTGTGATTACTCCCGTTTCTGATAAACCTATGTTAGGACCAGCCGCTGTTCCCTGATCTCTGTATCCCGGTTTATTGGCTGTTTCAATCCTTGTGATCGGTCTTTAGACTCTGGCGGTTCCCCAGTGCCTCAGACTATTTGATTTTTCTGTTCCTTGCGCTTCAGAGACTATCCCTTGGTCTTTTTTTGCTGTGGTCTCATCCTCAGGGTCTACCCCCTGTTCCTCTGGTTGTTTTGCAGTCCCTCTGATTGTCTTCCGCATACAGGGACTATTTTGTGGTCTCTCCAGATATTTGTTGATCCTACTGTTCCTCGGGTCCAAACACTGTCTCCTTGTCCCTCCAGCTGTTTCTTTGTTTCTCTGGCTGTTCCCTCAGCCTGAGATTGTTCCCTTATCTCTCGGGGCTGTCTCCTAGGTATTTCTGGCTGTCACATGCCATTCAGGAATGGTTTCCTCTTCCATTTGGCTGTTCTAGAGTCTCTGTCCCTCTGGCTGTTTGATAGCCTCTTTGTTGCACATCACTGCGGTGACTGATCCCTTGCCCTAAAGCTGTTTTCTAGTGACCTGGAATAGTTCCTCAGCCCTGGCCTGTCTGGAACCACAGACGGTTCCTGCTGCTTCTGGGTGTTCCCCAATGCCTGGAATAATTTACCTTCCTCTCCCAGTTGTTCCCTCAATCCTGGGTGTGTTCGCACCTGCTTATTTTCTGGTGTATCCAACTGTTTCTCAGCACCAAGGACTGTTGCATACACAGGATGTGGCTGGGGCTGTTAAACAGCAAAGAGTGTCAGCCTGCAGAGGGAGCACCTTCCTTCCAGGTAGCTCCCTTTATTTATTTATTGTTTAATGTTTATTTTTGAGAAAGACAGAGACAGAGCGTGGGTGGGGGAGGGGCAGAGAGGGAGAGGGAGACACGGAATCTGAAACAGGCTCCAGGCTCTGAGCTGTCAGCACAGAGCCCGAAGCGGGGCTTGAACTCACAGATTGTTAGATCATGACCTGAGCCGAAGTCGGATGCTTAACCGACCGACCCACCCAGGCACTTGCCTCCTTTAGTTGTGGCTGCCATGAAGAGGCATACCCTACAGACAAGCTTCCTACTTCAGAGTCCTTGTGTGGCTCCTGGTAGGAGATCTGTAGTCCTGAGGTCACTCCATTTCCTCCCATTACCCTTCTAGAAAATCCGCTAACGTGAGTAAGGTCAATTACCCACCCCTCCAAAGCCAGCATTCCACGTGTCTGGGTGTGAATCTCTGCTTAGGGGAGAGACTGATGACTGAGAGGAAGCACGCGGAGGGGTGTCAGCCCTGTGACATGCGGTACATGTCAGTGGGTACATGGCGGGGGGGCGGTACAGCTCAGTGGGTAGCCTGGGGGCCAGCCTTTCCCTCACCTGAGCCTCAGTACTTCTTCCTAAAACATGGGCCTCACAGTACATGATCAGAATCCTGAGGTCTGTACTAGGGTTGGAGGATGATTAATGGGTATTTTTTTCAGGTCAAAACATGAAACTCATAATAATAACTTCCTGTGTACTATTAGTACCAGTGATGTAAGTTCTCAACAGGCAACGTAGTATGATGAAGAACATAGATACTGGAGCCAAATCTGTATTCCAATCCTATCCCTTAATGGTTTCTCAGACACAGCATCAAAAGCACACACTATAAAACAAAAAGGAGATAAATAGGGTTTCATCAAAATGAGAGACACTTTTCTGCAAACGATACTGTCAAGACAGTGAAAACGCACAGAATGGGAGAGGGCACGTGAAAAGCTGCTCAACATCATTAGGCATCAGGGACATGGAAATCAAATCAAAACCACAATGAAAAAAAAAACCCACAATGAGGTAACACCTAACGCTCATTAGCATGGCTAGAATAAGAAGGATAGGTGATAACAAGTGTTGGCAAGGAAGTGGAAAAATTGGACCCATCTTACATTGCTGGTAGGGCATAAAGTGGGGCAGCCACCCAAGAGAAATGAAAACATGTCCACATATAGAAACCTAAGACCCAAATGTTCACAGCAGTATTATTCATAGTAGCCCCCAAGTGGAAACACAACTGTCCATTGACTGATGAATGGATAATCAAAATATGGTATATCCATACAATGGAATATTCTTCAGGAATAAAAAGGAATGATGTACTGATACCTGCTACAACATGGACGAAGTTTGAAAATATTACTTGAAAGAAGCCAGTTACAAAAGACTACATATTGTATGGTTCCATTTATAAGAAATGTCCAGAATAGGCAAGACTGTGGAGACAGAAAGTAGATTCAAAGTCCAAGTGAGTTGGGTGCCTGGGTGGCTCAGTCCTTAAGCATCTGACTTCGGCTCAGGTCATAATCTCATGGTTCGTGAATTCAAGTCTCACATCGGGTGAGCTCGAGCACTGCTTTGGGTAAGACAGGAGCCCTGGGTGACCCCCAACTTCTCTCTCTCTCTCTCTCTCTCTCTGCCCCTTGTGGGATTCTCTCTCTCCCTCTGCCCCTCGCCCTCTCTCTCAAAAAAAAAAAATGTTACAAAACAAAACAAAACAAAGTCCAAGTGAGCTTAGCTGGATACTCTGCTTAATTAATGGTCTCACAAAACCGAAGTTGACCACACTGGACTCTTATCTGGAGGCTCGCAGGAGGAATCCATTTCCAACCTAATTCAGGTTATTGGCAGGATTTAGTTTCTTGCAGTTGTAGTACTGAGGTTCCCGTTTCTTTGCTGGCTGTCAGCCAGGGGTGGTTCTCTGCTTTTAGAGGCCAAATGCATGCCTCGCCACAGGGGCCTCTTTGCCTTCAAAGCCTATTAGGATGTGCCAAATGCTTCTCATGCTTCCAACTTCTCTGATGACCTCTTATGCCACCAGCAGGAGAAAATTGCATTTTTGAAGTCCTCCTGCACTTAATTAGATTAGGCTCACCTGGATAACCTCCCTATTTTACGACCAACTGATTAACCTTATTTTCATTTGCAAGATCCCTTTTGCTACTTAATGTAATACAGTCATGGAGTTATCCGTCATCCTATTCACAAGTTCCACCCACATTTAAGGGGAGGAGCTTATGTAAGGGGGATTGGAATATTGGGGGTCATTCCCACAATTCTGCTTACTGTAGCCACTTTTGTGCTATCTGCTTGTTTAGAAATATCCCACTGGCATGTCTCCATTTATGATTCCCATTGGTAAATCTCCCCTTTCATAAATACCCACCCACTGGCAACTCTTTCATTCATTAACCTCTTGGGGGAAAAAAATCACTCCAGTCAAAAATATCCATTAAAATATTTCCATTCATGACCCCTGTTGACAAGTCTCCCCCCTGAGAAATAAAAACCATTGACATATCACCCATAGATGTCTGCCACTAAGAAATACTATTCATAAACACCCATTGGCATAGTTCTTATTCAACACTCCTGTTTAAAAATCTCTTTGTTTCCTTATTTTTAAAATGTTTATTTTTGAGAGAGAGAGAGAGCGAGCAGGGGTGGGGGAGGGGCAGAGAAAGAGGGAGACACAGAACTCGAGTGGGCTCCAGGCTCTGCACTGTCAGCACGGAGCCTGACGCGGGGCTCAAACCCGCAAACTGTGAGATCATGACCTGAGCTGAAGTCGGATGCTCAACTGACTGAGCCACCCAGGCGCCCCCAAAAATCTCTTTATCGATAGCCCTCATAATACATAGTCCATTGTTGCTTGCCCTTTGAAAAAAATCTATATTGTATAAAATATATATATTATAGAAAATATATAGAATATAAAAAATTCTATATAAAATCTGTATTAAATACCCACCTGATTGTATAACTTATTTATGACTTTTGATGACAGGTTGCCTTATTTTTTAAACACCGGCCTATTGGCAGGCTCCAGGCCATGAACTGCCAGATCATGACCTGAGCCGAAGTTGGACACTTAACCGACTAGCCACCCAGGTGCCCCAAAAAGTTCTTTTTTTTTTTAAAAATTTTTTTTCAAGTTTTATTTATTTTTGAGAGAGAGAGCATGAGTTGGGGAGAGGCAGAGAGAAGAGGGAGACAGAATCCGAAGCAGGCTCCAGGCTCTGAGCTGTCAGCCCAGAGCCCGACGCGGGGCTCGAACTCACAGACCGTGAGATCATGACCTGAGCTGAAGTCAGATGCTCAACCGACTGAGCCACCCAGGCGCCCCCCAAAAGTTCTTCATAATAAGGTACAAATAGAGATGGACCAAAGGGGAAGAGTAATCAAATAAGCACAAAAACATGAAAATGTATATAATGGCCTTATGGGATGGATGTTTTACTGTTGCTGATGTCATATAAATGCTAAACGTAGATGCCCAAATATATTTTGCTGCGAAAGAGCCATGGCCAGAGGTCTGGGGGGTGGCCTGTATAGTAAATAATTTAACCTTACTCAAAGAGAAGGCTGGCCTTTGCCTTCAGCTTCTGGGAAATAATCTCTTAGGCCCTTGGAATGTCATGCCTGATAGGAATGTCTTTGTTTATGTGGGGTCTTTATGCCTTTCAGATCATAACTACGTGATTTAGGGTGAGGGCTCAGAGTCATATGAACAACATAATGAAGTGTGGGGGCTTTGGTTTGTGAAGCTCGGCCTCCTGAGGGTTGGAAACTGAAACCAGCCATGTGAAGGCTGTGGTCGCCAAGGGCTGGAGTGAGTTTCCCTGGTTGCCAGTGCTCCCTCCATGCCATTGTCACGTATCAATGCCGGGAGAGTAATGTCTTGATTCCATGGGCAGAGGAAAACTAGAAGCTGTTCTTTCCAACTGGAAGCTTATTTTCCTGGACTCTGTTCTATTCACTTCTTCCCCTGACTGATTTCAATCTCTGTCCTCTAGCTGTAATAAATGTAACCGCGAGTTATAACAGTTTTCAGTAACTTCTTAGAGTCCATCTAGTGAATTATTGAAACTTAGGGTGGTCTTGGAGACTTCTGAATTTGCAGTTGCTGTCATAAGTGAGGACAGTCTTGTGTGGGGACTGTTTTCTCTAACTTCTGCACAAGAAAAACATATAAACAGCAACTGGCTTTCTATATATTGGTGATTAACAATAAAAATTTTAAATTAAAGGGGTGCGTGGCTGGCTCAGTGAGTAGAGCATGAGACTCTTGAGCTCAGGGTCCTGAGTTCAAGCCCCACGTTGGGCATGGAGCTTACTTTAAAAAAAAAAAAAAGTTATTTATTTATTTACTTTAATGCTTTTACTTTATTTTGAAAGAGAGAGAGAGAAAGGAGAGACAGAGCGCAAGACGGGGAGAGGCAGAGAGAGAAGGGGACACAAAATCCAAAGCAGGCTCCAGGCTCCAAGCTGTCAGCACAGAGTCCGATGTGGGGCTCAAACTCACGGACCATGAGATCATGACCTGAGCCGGAGTCAGCTTCTTAACCAACTGAGCCACCCAGGCGCCCCTATTTATTTTTTTTAATGTTTATTTATTTTTGAGAGAGAAAGAGAGAGAGAGACAGACAGAGAGGGACCATGAGCGGGGGAGGGACAGAGAGAGAGGGATTCAAAGAATCTGAAGCAGGCTCCAGGCTCCGAGCTGTCAGCACAGAGCCTGATGCAGGGCTCGAAGTCGAGCTGAAGTTGGACGCTTAACTGACTGAGCCACCCAGGTGCCCAAGAAATTTAAATCGAAAACCAACACCACACAATAAAGTGGAAACAAGACAACACCAAGTAAAAAAGCATCAAAAATGTGAGATGCTTAGGGAAGTTTGTCAGAAGATACAAAAGATGTATACGCTGAAAGCTGCAAATGTAATAAAATGTAACGACATTAAAGAATACTTAAAGCAACGGAGAGATAGACCTTATTTATGAGTCAGAAAACAACATTGTTAAGATTTCAATTATCCCCAAATTGATCTACAAATTCAAAGTCATCCCAATAAAAACCACAGCAGCTTTTTTGTTGTTGTGGAAATGGACAAACCTATTCTACAATTCCTATGGAAATGTAAAGGACCCAGAATAGGCAAAGCAACTCTGAAAAAGGAACAACTTTATTTTGGTATCATTTACATTCCGTATTTAAATTGTACAGGTCAATGACTTTTTTTTAAACAAAAGTTTCTTCTTCAATGTACAACAAGCTCCAAGACAACAGTTCATTGTAGCTATAGGCGGCAACAGATGTTATGGCAGGGGATCCAGGTGTTTAAAAAGGAATGGAATTAAGGATCGCCTCAGTGACCTTTATTAAACTTATACCTAGTGGGGCAACCGTCACCACGATCACGTTCTAGAACATGTCTCTGACCCCAATAAAAATCCTTGTACTAATTTATAATTCATGACCATTCCCATTTTCATCCCCAGACAACCACTAATCTACAGATCTCTATAGATTTTTTTCTGGACATTTCATGTAAATACAATATACAAATACAATACTTGATCTTTTGTGTCTTGCTTCTTTCACTTATCATACTATTTTTGAGGTTCATCCATGTCGTAGTATTTATTAGCATTGGTTCCTTTTTATTGCTGACTGTACCACATTTGGTGTATCCGTTTGCCAGTTGATGGACATTTGGACTGTCTGTACTTTTTGCCTTATATAAATTAGGCTATTATCAATAAGGGCAAGTTTGTGTGAGCACATGTTACATATCTTTTGGGTGGATACTAGGAGTGACATCGCTGGGTCCTATGGTAAATTTATGATCGACTTTTAAGGAAACTGCCCCTTTTCCAAAGTGGCTATACCACTTTCGTGCATGTACACCAGAAATGTATGAAAGTTCCTAATCCTCCATATCTTTGCCAACATTTGTTAGGATGGTCTTTTTTAATTATAGCCATTTTAGCGCATGTAAAGTGGTTATTTCATTGGGGTTTTCATTAGAATTTCCCTAACGATGTTGGGCATCTCTTCATGTGCTTTATGTGCTTACTTTATCCTCTTTGATGAAATGTCTCTTCAAGTCTTTTGTCCATTTTTAAAATGGGTTGTTTGTCTTTTTATTGAGCTGTAAGTGTTCTTTATATATTCTGGATAGAAGTCCTTTATCAGATACAGGCCTTACAAATGTTTTCTCCCAGTCTGTGTTTTGTCTTTTCGTTTCCTTAGCTGTGTCTTTTGAAGCACAAACCTTTTCGGTTTTTGGTTTCATGGAAGTCCAGTTTATGATTTTTTTTCCTTATGGATCATGTTCTTGGTGTCCTATCTAAGAATTTCTTGCCTAAACCAAGGTCACAGAGTTTCTCCTGTTTTCTACTAAAATGTTTATACTTTCTACTTTTCTACTAAAACTTTTATACTGTAGCTTTTATACTTATGTCTGTGATCTATTTTGAGCTCATTGTTAGAATGGCAGGAAGCAAGATTTAAATTTATCTTTTTGCACGTGGATATCCAATGATCCCTGCACCAAATGTTGAAAGGTTTTTCCTTCCCCATTGAATTGCCTTCACACTTTTGTGGGGAAAATACATGTTTATCATAGTATGAGGGCTTGTTGCCGGACTGTTTTCTGTTCTGTTAATCTATGTGTCTGAAATTGGTAGGTAAATGTCCTCCCGCTTTGTTTGGCAGATTCCTTTTCACTATTCTTGGTCCTTTCTACTTCTCTCTATATTTTGAGGATTCGTTTATCAATTCTGGGGAAGAAAGGCTGCTGGAAGTTTGATAAAATGGTACTGAATCTGTAGGTCATGTGATTTTTCTTTTTTTATTTTATTTTATTTTATTTTATTTTTTATTTTTTGATTTTTCTTCTTCAGCTTGTTAATATGGGAGATTACACTGATTTTTGAATGTTGAGGCAGCCTTGTGTTACAGAACAGACCTCACTTGGTCATGATATGTAATTTTTTTATATGTTGCTAGATTCAATTTGCTAGTATTTTGCTGAAGACTTTCACATCTATATTCATGAGGAATATTGGTCTGTAGTCTTTGTGATTGTTGTTATGTGTTGGTATGGCTTAAGTATCAGGGTAATCCTGGCCTCACAGACTTGGCGAGTGTTCCTTCTTCCTCTTTTTGAAAGATTTCGTGGAGTGTCAGTGTTATTTCTCCTATAAATGTTTAATGCAATTAACCAGTGAAACCATCTGGCTTTAGGCATTTTTGTGTGGGAAGATTTAAAGTTACTAATGGCTTACTATTGTTGCTGAAATATAAATGGCGCAGCCATGCGAGGACCATGACGAGGTCTCAGATCTCAGATATCAGTTAACTGTCTTGGAGAGATACTACGTTGAGATTGGAAGACAAGAAATAAAAATTAAAATCACATTGAGATATCACTATATACTAACCATAATGGTTATATGTGTGTGTGTGTGTGTGTATACACACACACACACACACACACACACACACACACACACATATATGGGCTAAAATGAAAAAGACGGAAAACACCAAGTGTTGGCAAGAATGTGGAGCACAAGCAGAACTCGTATACTGTGCTGGTGGGAGTGTATATTGGTACAGCCACTTTTGAAAACTAGTTTTAGAAACTAAAGCTGAGCATACGGATACCGTATGACTTGGCAGTTCAAATCCTAGATATATATACCTAACGGAAATTCGTAAATATGTTCATTAATAGATAGGCACTAAGATATTTATAGCACCACTATTCCTAATGGCCCCAAGCTGCAGACAACCCAAATGTCCATCACCAGAGGAATAGATAAATATATTGTAGTATATTCACACAATGGAACATAACGTGACAATGAGAATGAATTATCTACAACTACATTTGACCAAATGGATGAATCTCACATTTATAATGTGAATTTAAGAAGACAGACACTAAAGAGTATATTACTAAAATAGGAAATATAATTGTTGGACTCAATTTATATAAAATACCAAACAGACAAAACCATCTGTGCTGTTACAAGTCAGGATAGTGTTTAGCTTGGGGATGGGGGACAAGGCCTGGAATGCTTCTGGAGTGCTGGGCATGTTTTCCTTCTTCATCTGAGTATGTTCACTTTGTGAGAGATCACTGAACTGTTTGCTCATGCTACCTGCATTTTCTGTGTACATTATACTTTAATAAAAAGGTTTAAAAACAAAATAAAATTGCATGCGAGAAAGCAAGTCCCTTTTCTTATGAGTGTCATAAAAAACCATTTAAGGCAAAATGAGAAAGTGTCTGTATATCAGTGCCTAAAAAAAAGCAGTGCTCTTTCTAGAGAAGTCTCGCAGTTATTCAACTATAATCATATCCGAGACTAACCAAATACAGTGCAAGATGACTTTATCCTGTAGCAATCTACACAAAACTGCTCTTAACGTGCGTGTAGAATGCGAATGTATCTTATGCAAATTGAAAGGAAAACCAAATCAAAGTTTTAGGTACTGAAACCCAATTTGTCAACCACTCCTTTCCAAACAGGAATCCCAAAGAAAGCAGAAGCCTCAGTGGATGAGGGTCAGCATCTAAGGGGATGAGAAGTCTGTGGTCTGCCAGCTTCCATAAATGATAGCTTTTGGGATACAGGTTAGAACGCATGCACGTCTTTTTTGGATGTGAACCGCCTGCTGCCACAGCATGGAATTAATGAGGGAACAATTGCCACTTTCAGAGGTCTGTAAAGGCTTAACAACTATATTTCTGTAACATCCACTACAGCCGTGCCTAAGTTGCCAATTTAAACCTAAAGCGAGACTTTCAGCTTAAAAATTCTATTTCATTTTTAAAAAATATTATATTTCGGGGGCGCCTGGGTGGCTCGGTCGGCTGAGCGTCCGACTTCGGCTCAGGTCACGATCTCAGGGTTCATGAGTTCGAGCCCCACATCGGGCTCTGTGCTGACAGCCCAGAGCCTGGAGCCCGCTTCGGATTCTGTGTTGGATTCTGTGTCTCCCTCTCTCTCTCTGCCCCTCCCCCCCCCACAAATAAATAAACATTTAAAACATTTTTTAAAATATTACATTTTTAAAATTCTATGGTGAAGGGAAGAGACAGAACAGCTCCTCATGGCAATCTTTTTTGTGTGTCTTAAATGTCAACGATCACAAAAACTTGCGGCTTCTACTCACAGACCTGCGTTCCCAAATAGTTTTCTGCCTTGACCTTGGTGCTCTAAAAACTCTTCTCCCCGCCCTAGGAATCTGAAAAAGAAGTGGCCAATATCGAGTACTTTTACACCCCGGGGGACGAAGAACTCATCAGTGCCGAATTTATCAAGTCCTTCATCCAAAAAGTGAAACATAACAGGTTCCAAGTCATCTCCTGGGGTCTCTGTTTGTACCGCTTGTAGGAGCTTGAGGGTCTGTGGATGAATCATGCACCCAGATAGGACTATTGCTCAAATGCTTTATCAAAGCGTCTCCCTACGCGTCTAATTGCGCGTCAGCTTGCGGCGATACAGGTACTTGTACTTCCCGGTGACTGAAGGGTACTTGGCTTTGCTTGCCTTCTGTTCACGGAAGCTGTAGTGTCACGGTCACTCCTCTTCCCGTCTAGGAGACATCTGGCGCGTACCGAGTTGCGAGGTCCAGCTGAAGGCGTTTGCCGTCAGTGCCTTTATAGCTTTTCTCCACTGTGCGTTTTCTGGTGTTTAATGAGGTTTGATCTGTCGGTGAAGGCCTTCTCACATTCTGTACAAGCGTAGGGTTTCTTTCCTGTATGAATGATCTGATGCATGCTCAACGTTGCTTTCTGGATGAAGGCTTTCCCACATTTACTGCATTCATAGTGCCTTTCTCCAGTGTGAGATTTCTGATGGATGGTGAGGCGGGACTTCCAGGTGAAGGTTTTCCCACAGTCACCGCACTTATAGGGTTTCTCTCGGGTATGGATTTTCTGGTGTGTTATCAGATTTGACCTGTCAGTGAAGGCCTTCCCACATTCAGCGCATATGTTGGGCTTCTCCCCTGTGTGAATTTTCTGATGCACACGGAGTTGTGACTTCTTAGTAAAGCACTTCCCACAGTCACTGCATTCATAAGGCTTCTCTCCAGTATGAATTCTGTGATGTGCAATGAAGTGTGATTTCTGGATGAAGGCCTTCCCACACTCAGGACAAACGTAAGGTTTCTCTCCTGTGTGGATTCTCTGATGCACACTTAGTGTTGATTTCTGGATAAAGGCTTTCCCACATTCATTGCATTCATAGTGTCTCTCTCCGATATGAGACTTCTGATGTATTTTGAGGCGTGACTTCCATATAAAGGCTTTTCCACAGCCATTGCATTTATAGGGTTTCTCTCCAGTGTGAGTTTTCTGGTGTTTAATGAGATTTGACTGGTCACTGAAAGCCTTTCCGCATTCAGCACACATGTAGGGTTTCTCTCCAGTATGAGTCTTCTGATGTGTAGTGAGGTTTGTCCTATGAGTAAAGACCTTTCCGCATTCTGTACATATATAGGGTTTTTCTCCTGTGTGAATTCTTTGATGCACATGGAGTTGTGACTTCTTAGTGAATGATTTTCCACACTCACTGCATTCGTAAGGTTTTTCACCGGTATGGATTCTCTGATGTGTATTGAAATGTGATTTCTGGATGAAAGCCTTCCCACATTCAGTGCATACATAAGGTTTCTCTCCTGTGTGGATTCTCTGATGCATTCTGAGCGCGGACTTTCTTGTAAAGGCTTTCCCACATTCACTGCATGCATAGTGTTTCTCTCCAGTATGAGTCTTCTGATGTATATTAAGGTCTGAATTCTGGGAGAAGCCTCTTCCACATTCACTACATTCATAGGGTTTTTCTCCTGTATGAATTCTCATATGTCTAAAGAGATACGATCTGTGGAAAAAGGCTTTTCCACACTCACTGCACTTATACGGTTTCTGCCCAGTATGAATTTTCTGATGTGTAATGAGGTTTGACTTGAGAGTAAAGGCCTTCCCACACTGAGTACATATATAGGGTTTATCCCCTGTATAAACACTTTGAGGTCCATTAATCTGTGGCTTCTGAGTGAGGGTGTTCTCACTTTTATTGCATTCATGGGATTTTCCCTCAGCATGCATTCTCTGATGCTCAAAGAGATGTGACTTCTGGGGGAAGCTCTTTACACACTCAGTACAAACATAAAGTTGCTCCCCGGTCTGAATTTGCTGCTGGGGGATGAGAACTTGTTTGTTGCCAAGATGCTTTTCACATTGATTAATTTTGCAGGCATTTGCCCCTGTGGCAGCATTCTCGGGGGAGGAAGAGCTGTGGGCAAAATTGTTATCATTTCCAAAAATCTTATCAAGGTTCTTTGTCGAATTGCTTTTATTATGGTTATGTAGGTTTAAAGTGTGCTTCAAACTCTTTCCAAATGTGTCATAGTTATGGAGTCTTTTAATTGAAGGAACAAGCTTGGAACTCACGTGAATTATTTTTTCAATATTTTTACATTCACAGCTCAGCACTTTCACAGGACTTAAAGGGTTATTTTGGCTTCCTGGATACCTCTCTAGCTCGCTATTATTTTGCCACAATTCTTCTAAAATGGAACACAATGGAGCTTTTCTTATAGATTGACCAAATTTCTCACAGGGGAGTGGAACTTTTCCAGAAATTCTCTGTTGTTGTACTTTCCCAATATCCTCACCTAAAACGAAAAAGAAGAAAGTAAAAATGACTCAAAGGGCAATCAGCCCAGGGTACATGTAGTTCAGACGAGATGGGGCGCGTTTGGGGTGGTCTGGCCGTGGACGGGGTATGAGGTGGACACAGAAATGGTAGGGTCCATATGACAATAATGAAAATAGTAATAATGTAGTAATACAAAATTCTTCTAAAGCACTTACTATATGCAAAGTAATTTTATAGCATTTATGATGCACCAGGCACTGTTCCAAGTGCTTTATGCATAAATAGCTCATTCAGTCCTCACTAACCCCTAAGAGGCAGCTGTCATGACCAGTCAGATGAGAAAACAGAAGTACAGAGAAGTTGTGTAACTTGCTGAAGACCAAATCGCTAATTAAGTGAGGGAGATGGGCTGTGACCCTGGGAATTCATATCCATCATGTAGGAGGTCTTGATAATGAGACTAACCAGAAGAAGAAACCTAAGTCTGTTAAGGGGAATCCTAGCATGGAAGAAATATTTCAGATTATATGTCTTTATTACTTATCAGCTCTAAACCTTTCTCTCTCTCTTTTTTTAAAATTTATTTAGTTTGAGAGAGAGCCGGAGTGTACACGTGAGCGGAGTGGGGGGCGGCACAGAGCGGGAGGGAGAGAGTCCCAAGTAGGTTCTGCAAGCCTGACGCTGGGGCTCGATCTCATGAACCGTGAGATCGTGACCTGAGCCGAAATCAACAGTCGAACGCTTAACTGACCGAGCCACCCAGGCGCCCTTGCTCTGAACCTTTATAACCTCTCTGCTTTGTCTTGCTTTTCCTCTGAACCATAGGAGCACCAACATTACATTTCTGTGCCTCAGAGACCCATTCCTCTGCAGCTATACCCAACAGTGTTGCAACATCAACCATCCAAATAGTAAATAGGTATCTGTGCTCCAAATCTATAGCCAGCTGCATGTTTTCCTTGGTCCCAGGGATATATGCTTTCAACAAGAGCCAGATAGGAGAGGAAAAGCCACCTGAGGCAGAAAGTACAAGCCGTCCGCCCACAACTAATTGCACTTGCATTTACCAGCCTCGCTTTGTCCTCACCAGCGAAAAGTATGAGCAGAAGAGGTATGTGCAGCTTCCAAGCCGGGCCTGAAGTCAGTGGGAAAAACTCCTCTTTTCTCCTTTCTCCTTCCCACTGGACTCAGCAGTGAGCCAACATTAACCTCGCAGCTGACAATGGTGCCCTGGGGGATGGCAGGGCAATGACTTGGAACATGGCCCCTGAATGACCCGTCGGGTAGAGTTGACCTGTTGACTGCATCCGTTCACCTCCGAATTCTTACATAAGAGAATTTATACTGAGTTTGTTGTTTGGTTTCTCTGCATATTCAAAATATATTGTCCTTGCTATTAGCTCTAATTTCAGTACACTTCTAGGGAGGTTCTATCTGCTGTGAGTGTAGAAAGCCGACAGGGTGCCACTCATATTGATACCTAATTTGGCCCAGTTTTCTGCTCCAACAGAAAGGCTGAACATGTTAACATTTCTTCCCTTTCCAAGTATGATGTATGGTCCTTTGAATTTCCCTGAGCAGACACTTGCAAAATCCTGCCAAAAGAGAGCAAGATATCCTCTGCTGCCTATCTCCCCAAATTCAATAACTGGAAGTTTGCCCAACATTTTCCAGGCTCTGCCTCAGTGAACTGAAGAATAAACGTGCCAGGTACCAACCTATTGCCTCTCAGCTCTAAATCCACTCCCCTTTGCTTGCTCTACAAAAATGGATGTGAGTCTCTTTAGATATGTTTCCTTTGGCAACTGGCATGATGTTGGGCCTTTTTAGCACCGGGTGATGGAGAAACACTGCAGGAGGAAGGGGTTTTGCTTCCTGGTTACTGTGGGCCCACTCAGCAGCCCCTCTGCCGTCCCAGCAAGGGCAGCTCGTCCGCCACCAGGCTTCCTGCAGCCACCTGTGGCTTCGCCACCACCACGCTGCTGATGCACTTCTAGCTCCCCGGGCGCCCAGGTCTTGCAGTGTGGGTGGCTTCTCTAGACCTCAGCTCCTGCGGTGGGGACGACTTTTCGAGCACCTACCTCCTGTGGCTCATACGGCTTCCCAAGCACCCAGCTCCCGTAAACTCTGGGAGCTTCTCTAGCTCCAGGCTTGTGCAGTGCGACATGGCCAGCAGCACTCGGCAGTTTACCCTAGCACCCCTCTCAGATGATTCGTAGGGGGCTGCCTCCGCTGAGAAGCTTCCGCATGATCAGCTTTCTCTGGAACCCCAGAGAGCAGATTTCCAGCGAGTTCCACCAGTACGGCACCGCAGTAACTCTTCTTCCGTGCTGTGAGCTGATGGCTGTGCCTCCCATCAAGCTCTGGATTCATCCCCGGGAAGCAAGGGAGGCCCTTCCTTGGGTGTTCAATCACAGCCCTAGAGGTACCAGCCGTTCTTTTTATCTGCTATTCCTTTATTCTTTAGATTTCTCTTTACTTTTACTAATCTCTCGTCACTTCAATCTCACCGTAGCCAACCATTCTTTATGTTATACTTTCGCTGTTCAAATTAGTAGGTAGTTTCTGTCTCCTGCTCAGCCCCTGAGTTATACAAGAAGAAACAGGCTCTTACTTCTGGGAACGTTCTAAAAACAGAGAGGTAAAAGCCTCAGTTACCACATAGTCTAAAGTCTGTGCTTTCTTTCTGAGCTCCTGTGGAAAGAAAGGTGAGAAAGAGGAAAGAGCCACATATGCTAGAGTCACTGAGCCATTTCATGGAACACCGAAATCTGATCACCAGGTGAAAATGTATCACTGAATAGACAGAGCACAGAATAAAGAGTCTGATTCATAGAACACTAACACATATGGTAGACATAAGTAAAAATTCTTAAATGCACATCAAAAAAAAAAAACAATCAGCAAAATGAAAAAGCAATCTGTGTAATGTGAAAACATTTTTGCAAGTCATGTATCTGATAAGGAGTTAATGTAAAGAACTCATACAACTCAATAGCAAAAAAGAAATAAACCGATTAAAAATGGGTAGAAGAACTGAACAGACAGTTTTCCAAAGAAGACATCAAAATGGGGCTCCTGGGTGACTCAGTCGGTTAAACGTCAGACTCTCCATTTGGCTCAGGTCATGATCTCACGGTTTGTGAGATTGAGCCCCACGTCAGGCTCCATGCTGTCAGCAAGGAGCCTGCTTGGGATTCCCTCTCTCCCCCCCTCTCTCTGCCCCTCCCCCACTCTCACTCTCTCTGGCGCGCTCTCTCTCTCAAAATAAATAAATAAACATTTTTTTTAAACTTTTTTTTAAATTTTTTTTTTCAACGTTTATTTATTTTTGGGACAGAGAGAGACAGAGCATGAACGGGGGAGGGGCAGAGAGAGAGGGAGACACAGAATCGGAAACAGGCTCCAGGCTCTGAGCCATCAGCCCAGAGCCCGACACGGGGCTCGAACCCACGGACCGCGAGATCGTGACCTGGCTGAAGTCGGACGCTTAACCGACTGCGCCACCCAGGCGCCCCAAATAAACATTTTAAAACAAAAGCACAAAGAAGACATCCAAATGGCCAACAGGTACATGAAAAGGTGCTCAACATCACTAATCACCAGGGAAATGCAAGTCAAAACCACAATGAGATACCACCTCACACCTGCTATAGTGGCTACATCAAGATGACAGATAAGAGGTGTTGCTGAGGGTGTGAAGAAAAGGGAGTCTTTGTGCATTGTTGGTAGCGATGCAAATTGGTACAGCCGCTATGGAAAACAGTATAGAGGTTCCTTGAAAAATTAAAAGCGGAACTACCACATGATTTAGCGATCCCCCTTCTGGGTATATATCCATAAGAACAGAAATGAGGAGCTCGTAGAGGTATCTGCACTCTCATATTCATTGCAGCATTATTCACAATAACAAGATATGGACACAATCTGTCAGTCAACGTTGAATGGATAAAGAAGATATATATATATATATATATATATATATATATATATATATATACACATACACCCAAGGGAATATAATTCAGCCATGAGAAAAATATTGTGCCATTTGTTATAACCTGGCTGAATCTTAAGGGTATTATGCTAAATGAAATAAGTCAGACAAAGACAAATACTGTATGGTATTATCACTTGTATGTGGAATCTAAAAAAAGTCAAACTTGGAGTAGAGTGGTGGTTACCCGGGGTTGGGGGTGAAGGAAATGGAAGTATTGGTCAAAGGGTACAAACTGCCGGTTCTAGGTTCTATGATGAACGAGTTCTGAGGATCTAAGATACGGCATGGTAAGTCGGGCTCACGATACTGTATCATACCCTTGAAAGGTGTTGAGAGAGTAAGTCTTAAATGTTCTCACCACAAAAAAGAATTGGTAACTATGTGACAGGATGGAGATATTAGCGAAGGCTGTGGTGTTAATTATTTTGCAATACCTAAATTTTGTATACCTTAAGCTTATATAATGTTATGTGTCAATTATATCTCAATAAAGCTGGGGGGAAATAGCATAAAATGTGGTATGCTTAGGGGGTGCCTGGGTGGCTCAGTTGGTTAAGTGTCCGACTTTGGCTCAGGTCATGATCTCAATGGTTCGTGAGTTTGAGCCCCGTGTTGGGCTCTGTGCTGACACCTCAGAGCCTGGAGCCTGCTTCAGATTCTGTCTCCCTCCCTCTCTACGCCTCCCCCCACTTGCACTCTGTCTGTCTGTCTCTCTCTCAAAAATAAATAAACAGTAAAAATGTGGTATACTTAGGGATACATTTGACAAAAGATGCACAAAATCTCTATACTGAAAGGTAGAAGATATCACTGAGAGGAAGTAAAGAACGCCTAAATAAATGGAAATGTATAACTTATTCATGGCTTCGAAGACTCAATAATGTTAAGATGTCAGTTCTCTCCAAACTGAGCCACAGAGTCAACATAATCCCGGTCAAAATTCACTTTTGTAGAAATTGAAACACTGATTCTAAAATTCAAATGGAGGGGCGCCTGGGTGGCGCAGTCGGTTAAGCGTCCGACTTCAGCCAGGTCACGATCTCGCGGTCCGTGAGTTCGAGCCCCGCGTCGGGCTCTGGGCTGACGGCTCGGAGCCTGGAGCCTGTTTCCGATTCTGTGTCTCCCTCTCTCTCTGCCCCTCGCCCATTCATGCTCTGTCTCTCTCTGTCCCCAAAATAAATAAACGTTGGAAAAAAAAAAAATAAAATAAAATTCAAATGGATATATACAGTGCTCAGATAGCCAAAACAATTGAAAGAGAAGAACAAGGTTGGAGGGCTAACATGGCATGATTTCAAATTTATTATATACTAATCAAAACAGTGTGGGAATAGTATAAAGATAAATGAATAGATCACAGGAATGGAGTAAAGACTCCAGAAAGAGATCCACACACACATGGCAACTGATTTTCAATAAACGTGCAAAGGCAAATCAGTTGACAAAGGATCATGTTTTTTTCTAATGTTTATTTTTTTTTTGAGAGACAGCACAAGTGAGAGGGGGCAGAGAGAAGGGGACAGAGGATCTGAAGCAGGCTCTATTCTGACAGCAAGGAGCCTGACATAAGCCTTGAACTCATGAACTGAGAGACCATGACTTGAGCCAAAGTTGGACATTCAACTGACTAAGCCAACCAGGTGCCCCAAGAAAGGATCGTTTATTTTAATCTTTTTTAAAAATGTTTTTGAGAGAGACAGAGAGAGAGAGAGAGAGAGAGAGAGAGAGAGAGAGAGAGAGAATGAATCCGAAGCAGGCTCTGTACTGAGAGCAGAGAGCCTGATGCAAGGCTCAAATACACAAACTGTGAGATCATGACTTGAGCCAAAGTGGGACGCTTAACCAACTGAGCCACCCAGGAGCCCCAGCATCATTTTTTAAAAAATAAATGATGCTGGAATAATTGGATGGCCATGTGTAAAAAAGTGAACTTTGATCCATACTTGAATCACATAAAAAATTAATAGAAAAGAGATCACAGAACCAAATATAAAATCTAAATTTTCTGTGACCTTGGATTAGGTAAAGATTTCATAGATACAACCCCCAAACACACTCTGTAAAAGAAGAAAATAGATAAATTAGGCTCTGTCAAAATTTACAATGTCTCATGAGAGGTGCCCGGGCAGCTCAGTCGGTTAAGCATCCGACTTCAGCTCAGGTCATGATCTCACAGTTCGTGAGTTCGAGCCTGGTGTTGTGCTCTGTGCTGACAGCTTGGAGCCTGGAGCCTTCAGCCTGCTTCAGATTCTGTGTCTTTCTCTCCTCTCTGTCCCTTCCCCACTTCATGCTCTCTCTCTCTCTCTCATTCTCTCTCTCTCTCAAAAATAAACATTAAAAAAAATTTAATGAAAACTTAAAAAAAATAAATAAAATGTCTCATGAAAGACACTGATAAGAAAATAAAAAGAAAAATTTGCAAAACACATATCTTATAACTTGTGTTCAGAATATACAAAGAACTTTCAAAACTCAATAAGAACACAAAGTTCCCTATAGAAAACTGGACAAAATATTTGTACAAATACTCCATCAGGGAAGATATATGGATGTTAACTATTAGACATTACAAACATGCTAATTAAAACCATAGTAAGATACTACCACCCACCTACTAAAATGGCTAAAAACATTTTAAATGGACAATTCCAAATGCTGGTAAAGATGGAGATCAACTGGAATTCTCATACATAGCTGGCTAGGATGTAAACTTTTACAGCTGCTTTAAAACTCAGTTTGGCAGTTTCTAATAAAATTAAACATACACTTACTATACAACCCAGGAATCCCACTCCCAGGTATTTACCCTAGAGAACTGAAATCTTCTCATCACACAAAATCAGTAAATAGACTTCATAGCACTTTTATTTAGAATCACCCAAACTGGAAACCATCCAAATAGCCCTCAAGTAGTGGATCCACAAACCGTGGTACATTTATACAGTGGAATACCACTCAGCAATAAAAAAATAACAAACAATGGAAACATATAAGAGGATGAATGAGTTTTTAATGCATTATACTAAGTGAAAGAAGCCAGGCTCAAAAAGCTTCGTGCTATATGATTCCATATATATGACATTCTGGAAAAGGCAAACCTTATAAGGACAGAAAAAAGATGAGTAGTTTTCAGGGCCAGAAGTAGTGGGAAGGAGTGACAACAAAGGGGTGTGGTGTAATTTTTTGCTCTATATTCTTGACAGTGGTGGTGGTGGTTATAGGACTGTATGCATTTATCAAAACACATAGAATTATTTACATTGATAAATTATTAATATCAATTACTGATAGCAATATCAATAAACCATAAAACTGTTTAAAACGGAGATGAGTAGAGGTTATAGAAAATATACAGATACAAGTTTGAATTGGAAATATGTGGCCATATTGTTTATCTCTTTGAAAGAAGAGTTTAATTATGACATACTAAATAATGGGGAGTAATTGTTGGGTTTATTTCATAAAGCTGACAACATAAATGGAATGTTTTAGGTAATGACATCTGTCATTAGCACTTAAAGTGAACTAATAAAAAGAATGGAATCAGCAAATTCAATCAGGAATAGAATCATCGTAATCCAAGCATAAGAAAATAAGAAGCTGATTTTAGGTGGTATTACTGGGAATTGAGAAGATGAGCTGAGATCCAAAAATGATATTTGCAAAAATGGAAAGGCACTAGGAACTGCAGGTAATTAATTAAAAAAAAAAGACTAAAAGATTTAAGAAGCACTGACAGACTGTGACAGAATTTCAAGGTGAGAAGGTAATGGCGTGAGATGATGATTCAAATTTCTTATGTACTGAGGATCAAGAGAAACATCTCAAGGAAACTTTCTAGGAAGCTAAATCTAGTACTAAAGTACCAGTGAAGGGGCACCTGGGTGGGACAGTCGGTTGAGTCTCAGACTCTTGATTTTGGCTCAAGTCATGATCCCAGGGTCGTGGGATCGAGTCCTGTGTCACGCTCCCTGCTGAGCATGGAGCCTGCTTGGGATTCTCTTTTTCTCTCTGCCCCTCTCCCTTGCTCGTACGCCTGCCTCTCTAAAATAAAATTTAAAAATTAAAAAATAAATTAAAAAAATAACGTACCAGGGGCACCTGGGTGGCTCAGTCCGTTCAGCATTGGACTCTAGGTTTCGGCTCAAGTCATTATCTTGCGGTTCGTGGGTTTCAGCCCTGCATCATCAGTACAGAGCCTGCCTTGGATTCTCTTTCTATCCCTCTCTCTCTGCCCCTCCCCTGCTCTCTATCTTTCTCCTCCCCCCTCAAAATAAATAACCATAAAAATAAGTAAATAGGGGTATCCATATGGCTCAGTTAAGCATTGGACTTAGGCTCAGGTCATGATCTCACAGTTCGTGAGTTCGAGCCCCGCATCGGGCTCTGTGCTGACAGCTCAGAGCCTAGAGCCTGCTTCTGATTCTGTTTCTCCCTCTCTCTCTGCCCCTCCCCTGCTCACACTCTGTCTCTCTCTCTGTCTCTCAAAAATAAACATGAAAAAAATTTAAAAAAATAAGCAAGTAAATAAATAAAGTGCCAGAGAAAACCGGACTGGGGATGTCAAAAGCAGAGTCATCAGAATTCAGTATGGATGAATCCTTGCATGTATATGAAGGAAAGACTGGTGAACAGTAGGCAGGGTCCCTAGGGCAACCTCACGGATGGGGATAAGGAAGAGGAGAAGACTGGGAAAAAGGGCAGGTAATAAATTGGATGTAAACCAGTAAGAAACCGAGGAAACCATAAGAGACTCTTAAATACAGAGAACAAACTGAGGGTTTGCTGGAGGGGAGGTGGGTGAGGGGCGGATAGGCTAGATGGGTGATGGGTACTAAGGAGGGCACTTGTTATGATGAGCACTGGGTGTTGTATGGAAGTGATGAATCACTGAATTCTCCTCCTGAAACCAATGCTACACTATATGTTAACTAACTTGGATTAAAATAAATTTAAAAAAAAAGAAAAAAGAAGAAGAAAAAAGAAGGTAACAATAAAAATTTGAACATATAGAATTGAAGAGAAAAAAAAAGAAACAGGAAACTCAAGCAAAACACGGGGAACATGAACAAGGTCACTCATAGAAGGGGAAACTCAAACAGACCACAACAGATCAGTCATGAAAGGCTGAAACTAGGTATTGGAGAGATGTGCAATAAAAAAATGAGATACCACTTTATACCCATTGTTGGCCAAAAGATGAGAAAGCTTGGTTCTACTAATCGTTGGCAGAAACTATTGGCTAGTATAGACTCGTTCAGTCAACCTGAGAACAATATGGTGGCACTCAGTCAAATTCAGGATGGAAATATACAATGATCAGGCAAATCCCTTCTTCTGTAAACATCCCCTGAGACATTCTCACCCTCCATAAGGGAACACTGCTGTAGAAAGTTCTCGCAGAGCTGTTTGTATTAGCTGGGAGCTTCATTTAGCAACAACCCTAGGTTCCGCCACAGGGTGAATGTTTAAGATGTGCTGCTGGCACAGGGGGGATGCTTTGCAGCAGTCTGAAGGAGGGAAGCCAGTGGAATACACTGCAGTATGGACAGACCTCATGGATGAGTGAGAAAGAGGAACAGAATTAAGACACGTGGTGCAACACAATTTACATACACTAAGAATACCTACTCACACACCAACCCTCCGGGCTTTAAAAGACCACCGCACAAATTCAAAGACCAGACGCAGTAGGTCAGTTGCCCCTGGAAGGACATGTAGGGAAGGAGCATGTGGAATTGGCATAAAAGGGAAGACATTTTAGAATACCTGAACGTACAAGGAAAGAATCTAAGATAAAGGGGGTGGGAGTGGAGTAGAAAGAATAAAAAGGCCTTAGATAAGATAAGGTGGCACGTGTGTGATCCAGGGTGCAGAGACTAGAGACAGCTCTCCTGTCAAAAAGCCAAACAACCAAGACAATGGCTTTTTGCAAGGGTTGTACTTAGAGACGTTGTTTAGGTATCAAAGACGCTTCTGTCAACCATCTCCAATAAACGACCAACGTTTAGAACTTTCAAGGCTGGTTATCTTCACAGCTTCTTCTAGAAAGAGTCGATTGGTTTTTGTGTCCCCCGTCTGCTCTGGTCACACTCACCTGAACAGCTCTGATGTGGGGTTTCTCCCTCCAATGTCCATGGCCCCTCTCCTTGCTCCAATTTGAAGATGACCTCTGGTTTGGGAACCTGGTACCCTGTTGACAGGATATGATACAGGATTGGGTCCAGCTAATTGGGTTTCAGGGGACTTTCAGTGACATTTCCATTTGCCCTTCAGAAAAGTAATCACGCATTGCACCGGGAACAGGGTAATAATAATAGTCATGGAAAGGGAATGAAGAATCTTGGACCAATCAAGGATGACACCATCACACACTTAAGATGTTCCAGAACACTCAGCAGCTGAGAATGGAAATAGCACACTGACGCCCCTGGCAGACACACAGGGCAGCTGTGCTTACCCACTGAGCGCAGGTGGCTGTAGTTCTCCAGTGTCACATCCCGGTACAGGCGTCTCTGAGCAGGGTCCAAATGCTGCCACTCTTCCCTGCTGAAGTTCACGGTCACATCCTCGAATGACACGGAGACCTGTAACAACACAATCCTGTTCAAGGCAATATGGTCAGCACTGGGGGGTTGGATAGAAGGCAAACAGGAAGTTGTTTTCAATGACGTATCTGTATATGACATAATGACATAATGTATCACACAGGGTTTGCACTCCGTGGTTTTGTATTTTATGAGAGGAAAAAAAACTTGTTGACGTATCTTAGCATTCATTGCGTATGTAGTACATTTATTCATTGATTTATGCAGTCATTCTTTTTTCAAAAATGAGGATTAAATTAGGCTTTGTTTAAATCCACTAGTTAATGTGGGCACTATATACATTTACTGCTTGATTATGTGCCAGCCATGGCAACATAGAATTGAATGAACTAGAATTGACTAAAAAGAAACGTAGGGGGAAAGGCAAAACAATAAAGCCTTTAAAATTAATGCAGAAAATTCCTTCCCAGGTTTTGGCACCAAAAACAAACAAACAAACAAACAAACATGCAGAAAAAAGACATGATCTCAGATTAGGAAAATAATTCTCAAAACAAGATGCAAAAAACATTAACCATAAAGAAAGATTGATGTCTGGCTACAACACGTTTTAAAACTTCCATTTATTTAAAAGACAGCATTATAAGAGAACAAAAGGAAGGCACGGAAAAGGAGAAGATATCTGCAACACACAGTACTGTCAAAGGGTTCATATCTAGAGGATGTAAAGAACTCTTACAAACCAATAAGAAGAAAAGAGAGCGCCAAGCAGAAAAGTGGGCAAAGCATTTGAACAGGCATTTTACAAAAGGGGAAATCCAAGGTTTCAATAAACATGAAAAGGGCTTAACCTTGGTAACCAGGGAATGCAAATTTAAACCACAGTGAGACACCACTATATGGCTTCTAGAATGTCCTCAATAAAAAAGACTGAGAGTACGGAGTGTTGAGGAGAATATGGTGCAATGAGAACTCTCATATTGTTGATGGTGTAAATTGGCACAACCACGTTAGAAGGCCTTTTTTCTTTATTGGGTAATGTTGAAACATGCATACACTAGGACACAGTGATTCCATTCATGGAAATATGCCCAATCTGAATATGCATACATGTGCAATTAGAGGCATGGTCAAGAATATTTATGGCAGCATTATTCAAATGTGTGTAATATTTCATGATAAAAAGTTAAAAATTACTAATTAAAAAAATCAGTGTTCAACATAATAGTAACAATATCTACTCTGTGAAAAATATTAAGAATAGTTTCTTAGTTGCTTTCATTTGCATAATCTCTAAGCATATACCCCACCCACTCACAAACTAACCAAGACCAGTTTTCTGCTAGAGAGATCTGGGGAGTTGAAGGAGAGAACCATGTGAATGTATCACCTATTCAAAAATTAAGTTAGGGGTGCTTAGGTGGCTTAGTCGGTTAAGGGTCCGACTTTGGCTCAGGTCATGAACTTGCAGTTTGTGCGTTTGAGCCCTGCATCGGACTCTGTGCTGACAGCTCAGAGCCTAGAGCCTGCTTCCAATTCTGTGTTTCCCTCTCTGTCTGCCTCTCCCTGCTCGTGCTCTCTCACTCTCTCTCGCTGTCTCTCGCTTTCTCTCAAAAATAAACAAACATTTAAAAACTTAAAAAAAATAAGTTAAAAATTACCAATGGGACCAAAATGGAATAGACATAATTCTTCCTAGGTCTCCTGCTAAGTATAGCTAAAACCCCTGGATATTATATATAAAACAAAGATAAGAATACTCTGGCCGTTGGAGAGAGGGAGGCAAACCTGTCATGATCCTCAGGTGCGAGAGAAACCGGCAACTTAGAATGCCAACTGGCACGGGCAGGAACAGCCAGAGAAATCTGCTTTCATTAGTTCAAGTACCAGGAAAAAGGCAACGTAGCAAGAGAGAAAAACCTAGATCATATTGCCCTGTTCCAGCCAGGCATCACAGAAATAACTGTGCCCCCTACTTCCATTCTTATCAGTAAAGGCTGAATGGGGAGGCTGGATTTTCATTCCAGCCTGTGGGTAATGAGACCCTTCCCCCACAGTGTCAATCTAGGCTAGGTGGCGATCTTGGACTCCACCCCTGACTCAAAAAACGAGGTGTCAGTCTTGTCTTCCCGCCAGGGTGGTGTCGGAGGTGGTCTGGTGGAAAGCCTGAAATTCTACCCACCCCCTCCCAGTGGCAACAAGGTGCTTGGCCCCTTCTGGGGTGTCAAAGGAGGCCAAGTGAATCCTCTTCCGAATTCTCTTCAGAAAAAGATTCTCCTTTTCTAGCAGAACAGTGTCAGAGGAGGCTTATTAAACACAAGATTTAAATAATATCAAAGTCTCACAGTTCCCCCCAAATATCCAGGACATAATTGAAAATCAGGCATCATGTGAAGAAGCAGAAAAATCTCAACTGGAACGAGAAAAGATAATCAACAGACACCAACACTGAGATGAGACAGAAGTTAGAATTATCTGATAAGAATTTTAAAGCAGCTATCATAAAAATGTTTCAATACACTTACATTTGAAAATAGAAAGTCTCAGCAGAGAAAGAAAAGACATAAAGACAAACTGAATGGGAATTTCAGAACTGAAAAATACAATGACTAAAAATTTAAAACTCCACTGTGGGCTCAGCAGCAGAATAGACAGTACAGAGGAAAGGCTCAGAGAACTTGACCATGGAACAATGGAAATGATCCAATATGAACAGAAAGAAAATTGGCTGGAAAAAAATGAGCAGAGCCTCAGGGACCTGTGAGACTATAATCGGAGATCTGGCATTGGTGTCATCAGAGTCCCAGGAGGAGGGGAGAAAGAGTGTGGGGCTGAAAGAGTATTTGAAGAAATTGACCGGAATTTTCTCAAGTTTGGCAAAGTATCAACTTAGAGATTCGAGAAGCTGAGCGAACCCCAAAAGGGTAAGCCAAAGAAATCTACACCAAGACACATCATAACCAAACTCCGGAAAGCTAAAGACAAAGAAAAAAATCTTGCAATCAGCAAGAGAGAAACCACAACTTACCTACTGGGGAAAAACAATTAAAGTGACAGTGGATTTCTCATCAGAAACCATGGGGGAGAGAAGGAAGTGGCCCGACAGTTTTCAAGGGCCTGGGAGGGGAGAAGAGAACTGTCAACTCTGAATTCCGTATCTGGCTCTGGCAAAACTATCCTTAAGAAATGAAGTGGCAATGGCCAATACATACATGAAAAGGTGCTTGGCATCATTAATTATGCGGGAAATATGAATCCAAACTACCATGAGACACTACCTCACACCCACGAGAATGGCTAGCATCAGAAAGTCAGATAGCAACAAGTGCTGGTGAGGATGTGGAGAAATTGGAGCCTTTATATATTGCTGGGGGAGTGTAAACTGGTACAGCTGCTTTGGGGAAACAGTCTGACAGTTCCCCAAATGACCAAACATAGTTGCCACTTGACCCAGCAATCCCATTCCTCGGTATATGTATCCTCAAGATAAATGAAAATATATGTCCACATAAAAATGTGTACACATGTTTATAGTGGCATTACCCATCATAGCGAAAAGGTGGAAACAACCAACATGTACATCAGATGACGAACGGCTAAACAAAATGTTGACCCATCAACATTTCCAATAAAATGGAATATTATTCGGCCATAAAAAGGGACGACGTACTGATACATGCTACAACATGTACACGCACAACATGCTACATTCTTCCCCGTCTGCCTATGTACAAATCTACCCACCTATCATATGGAATGGTGACTTCCTACTTTATTCATCAGGTTATAATCGATGATTATCATTATTTATTTTGCTACTCGAATTGTCCCAAATTTGGCCAGAGGGAGCTCCTTGAAACATTACGTTGAGTGAAAGAAGCCAGACACAAAGACCACAGATTATATGATCCCATTCATGTGAACTGTCCAGAATAGTGAAGTCTAGAGGACAGAAAGTGTATTTGTGGTTGCTTAAGGTTAAGGGAGGCAGGGAACACGGGTGGGGTGGGGAGGAGTGATGGCTAAAGGAAACGGGGCCTCTTTTTGAGGTGATGGAAATGTTGTCAAATTGATTGTGGTGGTGGTTGCTCCTACCCATAAATATAAACAACAGTAAGTTGTACACTTTAAATGGGTAAATTGTATGGTATGGAAGTCATTATTTCAGTAAAACTGTTACTAAGAAGAAATGAAAAGGAAATCAAGATATTCTCAGATGAAGGAAAACTTAGAAAATTTGTTGCCAGCAGACCTACCCTGAAGGAATGGCTAAAGGAAGTTCTCAAAACAGAAAGGAGATAATAAGAGAAGGAATTGGAACATCAGGAAAGAAGAAAAAAATGGAAAAAGCAAAAATATGAGTAAAGACAGTAGGCATTGCTTCTCCTCTCGAGATTGCTTTCTTTTTTTAATTTTTATTTATTTATTTTGAGAGAGAGAGTGTGTGTGAGCAGGGGAGGGGCAGAGAGAGAGAGAGAGAGAGAGAGAGAGAGAGAGCAAGAGAGAGAATCCTAAGCAGGCTCCATGCTGTCAGCACAGAGCCTGACATGTGGCTCGATCCCACGAACCATGAGATCATGACCTGAGCCAAAATCAAGAGCCGGACATGTAACTGAGCCACCCAGGACCCCACCTCTTGAGTTTTTTCCTAAACTATGTTTGAGGGCCAAAGCAAAAAGTCTAACATTGTCTATTGTGGATCTCCATGTATGTAAGGGAAATAGTTAAGACAACTGTATTATAATATAAACTGGTGAGGGTAAAGGGATTTTTTTTTTTTTTTGAGGGTAAAGGGATTTAAAGGCAGCTGAGTTTTCTATACTTTAACTGGTAAAATTTTAACACCAGTAGACTTGTTTGGTGATGCAATAGTGCTGTATGTGTATTACTGCCCAGGGATCAATGCATGGTTGGCAGAGAACTACACACACACACACACACACACACACACACACACACACACACACACAGTAGCAATGTCAGTTTCCTAGTGATGCAGGATGTAACCACTGGGGGAAACTGGGTAAAGGGATACATGAGACCTCTCTCTACTATCTTTGCAACTTCTAGTAAATCTGTAATTATTTCCAAAGAATACCAAACTACCAATATGAGCCTCAGAAGGACCGGAGGAATGGGCACACCAGAAAAGATCAGAATGCTATTAAAAAGAAGCACTCAGTTCTCCCTTGTCTGCCTACCTACAAACCTATTTACCTATTAAATGAACTGGTGACTTCCTACTTCATGCCGTGGGTTATAACTTATTGCTATCTTTATTATACTTTGCTACTCAAATTGTCCCAAATTGGACCAGAGGGAGCTCCTTCAAGGTAGCTCCTTGTGTCCTGTCGACTCGTCCCCATCTTTTGAGCACTTCATTACTTTCCGGAACAATGAGTTCTTCCAGGATCATTTTGTACTCTCTCTGCTGTAGCCCTGGAGTCTGTCTTTTCTCCAAAAAGCTCTAGTTCTTGGTGACTAATGACAAATTGAGGTGTGCTCACTGTGCCTGGCATGTAGTTATACTTCCAGCGGTCAGAGAGAGGAATATTTTCCCCTTATAGTAGAATGCCAACTAATCAATGTAGGAGAAATGATGGGATTAGAACATCATTAGGGAAACAGTACAGTAATTAACTGTTACACACAAGAATCACCACAGGATGCTAAAATCAGAGAACATGAGAAACAGGACATTTATGTAGTCTCAAATTATCCCCCCACAAAATGGTTTTTAATTACGCAGGGAAAGATGGTCAGGTTATATTACTTGACGGACACCATTGTAGTCGTGGGTAATCAGTTAGTATTGTCAAGAAAGGTTACATTGATATCGAATGCCTGCTGACATGAAGCCCTGAGAGGAACACAGCATCATTTTTGTGATATTTCTGAGAAAAAAAAATGAATAACTTAAATCAAATGAGGAGGCAGGAACAAATCCAAATTGAGGGACATTCTTCCAAATGTTCAGTGTCACGAAAATCAAGGAAAGGCTGAGGAACTGTTCCCGATTAAAGACTAAAGGGACATGACAATTAAACACAATGCAGGCAGCTGGATTGGATCCTGGATCAGGGGAAAACGATCTAAAGGACCTCATTGTGACAACTGGGAAAACTGTATATTACACATGAGATGTCAGATAATTAGATAATACATGGTATGTCAGTACCCTCATGGTATGTAGTAACATCAGTATGAAAGTTCTCGATTCTGGTAACTGTACTGTGGTTATGGAAGAGAATGTCCTTGGTTTCGAGAGATATACATTGAAGTATTTAGGGGTAAAGGGGAATTGTGTCTGCAAATCACTCTCAAATGGTTCAGAACATAAAGTTTTAACTATATCTGTGTGTATAAACATATACACACGCACACACAAACATACATGCATAAGTCAAGAGACAGCAAAAGCAAATGTGGCAAGATGTTACTATTCTTGTAACTTCTCTTAATTTTAAAATGATTTCAAAAGAATCAAAAGTTTCAAGAAAATCCAAGCTTTGAAACTCCAAGTAGAAAATGTAAGTGAGGGGCACCTGGGCGGCTCAGTCGGTTGCACATCCGACTCTTGATTTTGGCTCAGGTCATGATCCCAGGGTCGTGGGATCGAGCCCTGAGTTGGGCTCCGCACTGAGTGTGGAACATACTTAAGATTCTCTCTCTCTCTCTCTCTCTCTCTCTCTCTCTCTCTCTCTCTCAGCCCCTCTCCCCTGCTTGCATGCTCTCTCTCTAAAATATAAATAAATAAATAAATTAATTAATTAATTAATAAAATTTAGGTAAATGTTTGTTCAGGCCTTGGGGTAGGTGAGGATGTCCTAAACAAGACAGAAAACACGAAAACATGCTAAGTATCAAAGAAGAGATCCAATGATTTGACTATGAGGAAATGAGGAGCCTTTATTCACTTTGGGGGCCTGGGTCACCCTCCCTTTGTTGGTGAATGTTCAGGGGCACCAAGCAGGCAGGGAACTCACAGTACGTTCTCCACCACCAGTAGCTCCTGGAGGCAGATCCATAAGCACCAGAACATGCCCAGCACTTCTCCACCCACCAGCTCTCCTGAGCACGGCCCTGAGGGTTACTGAGAGCAGGACCTCCACTTGGGCCCCTAGCAACACCCCCTGACTTGTGCCCCCTTCTTCACCCAAGAGCGGTCAACCAGGGAGAGCCCTGGGGTCAGGCTTGAGCGAAGCCCTCATTTTGCCTGCCCATCCAACTGACCAGCTTGCCGGCTACCCAGGACAGGCCCGCAGGTGTGTGGGTAACACAGGGGAGGAGCCTCAGGCAGCAGGACAGGAGTGGCTATTTATCAACCAGTAGGAACCAATGAAGACGTTCCATCATTTTACACTCTCAAACATTTTAACAACTCCAGCGGCCCAAGCTGGTGGACGAAAGCCCACCCTCATCTGTCTCTCCCCTCCCTGGGAGTCACTAAGGCCACATTCTCAGGGAAAGTGTACAAAGACCATGATAGGCATTACAAGCATTGACACAAGATGAATACACGCAAGGTACGCTGCCCACAGGTGCCCATCTTTGATCCTTTCCCCACTAAAATAGAAGCTTTGGGAGGGGGCATTTTGCTACTAGGAATTTGGGTAGAAAGTTGCTGGTACAGATTCACCCAGATTCCAGTCTCATCTGCCACATATGAGAAGGTTTGATTTTCTGGCCCATTTCTACCATGGAGGATGGCGTGTGTCCCTATCACCACCAGGACCCCTACAAGGACTTCTTCATCCTAGGTGAGGGTCCCCACTCCAGCTCCTCATGGCTCTCCAGCGACCCACACAGCAATGTCTCCCTTCGGGATCACTGGAGCCGGCACACCGTGCGCTCTCATCCCCAGGGCGTGCTGGGCTGCCGGGATTGACCGTTCACTGCCCACTGTGTCCCTGCCACCTTCTCTGTCCCACCCTGCAGCTGGCTTAGGGCTGGGTCCTCCCACTTTGGGGGCTGCCCTCACTCGTGCCCGAGAACATTTCTGTATCACCTCCTGTGATGTATGATCTTGCCTTTCTACACCCTGTCCCAGCCTAGCAGAAGGGCTTCCAGCATGTTCGCTCAGCCGGCTGAAAGTGTGCCGTGACTTCTTGGCTCACTGTGCCCTCCCCAGAGGGCAGATACCCAGCCTCTCTGTATGTCTGCCCTTGGCGGGGGTTGTTCGGATCCTTTCTGCTCCCTCTGGCTATTCCCGTTCCCTGGTGCCCCTATGCTCCTCCCTCTGGCTTTCCCCTGCTTCTCCTGCCCACTACTGTGCCTCACTTCTCCCTGCTGCTCCCTCTGCTGGTCCTTATTCCGTCTGCATAGTCCCCACCTGACTCTTCCTTGGTCCCTCTGTTTCCTGTTCCCTCTTAATGTAGGTTGTCCCTGGCCTCTTTCCTGATTGCCCCTGGATTCCTCTAACTGTTCCATGCCTCCTGTTTCTTCTTCCCTTTGACTGCTTCCTGCTGCCCCTGACTGTCCTGTGTTTTCCTTGGACAGTTTTCCCTTGAGCTGATCCTTAGTCTGTGGTACCTTTCTTCTGATTGTGCCCTAGTCCATCTGGCTGTTCCCTGGTCCTGATGAGCCTTACTTGTTCCTTCTGTTTGACACAGATTGACTGCCCTTTGAGCCCTCTGACTGCCGCCCAGTCCCAATTCTTTCCTGTGCCTTGGGCAGTCCTGGAATGCATTTCTCAGACACCCTCACTTGACGCTCCCACATCTGGTTCGGGGACCACACTTGGCGGAGAGCTGGTCGACCTGGCTCCTGGCCTAGGCTCTTGACCACCAAAGTCTACTGGTTCTGTGCACTCTGCACCATGCTTGATTCTGTACTTTCGCCTCGTCCATCGTTTCCATCACGTCTGACTATTTGCTGGTTCCTCTGGTTGCCTCCTGGGTAGGGTGACCGACTGTTCCAGTTGTCTAGGACTTCCTCTGTTTTAGCACTGAAGTCCCACGTCCCAGGAAATCCCTGTCACCTTATTCCAGGGAACTCTGGTGGTTCCTCAGCCTCTCTCCAGCCTCTGCAACTGTCCCTTCACCCCAGTGCCTGTCACGTGGGGCCTCTGGCTGGCAACTAGCTTCAGGAATGGCTGCTATGCCTTTCAGCAGTTCTCTAGTCCCTCTTGCTGCTCTCTGGTCACTCGAGTCACTCTCCAACACCAGGTAAACTTTGAATGCCCACTTCGTTGTGTCCCTGTCCTCTGGTTAGCCCCTGGGACTTCTTAGTAGACACCCAGTGCCCAGCCCAGCTTTGCTGTTCCCTCCGGCTGTTCCCCAACCTCAGAGACTATTCCTTGTTCCGTGTGGCTCCTGGTTTCCTCAGCTACTCCTCACTCAGCCTGGGAGGCCTTTCTTTGTCCTTCCAACTGTCCCCTGGGTCAGTCCCTTCCCCACCCCTCCACCTGTTCTGCAGCCTCAGCAGCTGGTCCCTGCTTGTTCTAGCTGCTATCCAGTCCCTTCCCATTCTTTCCTATTCCTTGTTCCCCGGTACCTCTGCCTTTCCCCATCCCCTCAGATTCCCCTCTAAACCCTGGTGCCTTGAGAAGCTGCTTGTCTCACAGGCTCTTGCCTGGAACACCATACCCACCTGCTTTCTTTCCATTTTAGAGCCAAATCTTCTGTTTTCTCATCCCCCTGGATGGTCCCCGCTCCCTCTGGCTGCTACCTGGTTCCTCTACGTTCTGATCCCTGCTCCTATCTGGAGCCCCCTCTTACTGTCCTCGGACCAGCTTCCTTTTCCTTGCTCTCCATTTCTCCAGCCCCAGTGACTGTTTCTTGGTTTCTCTGCTGCCCCTGGTTTCTGGGCTTCTGTTTCCCCGTTTTCCCTGTTTGTTCCACTGCATTCTCAATTGTGCCCGGGGCCCCTTGGCGAGCCTCTGTCTCCAGCCAAGTGCACCAGGGTTCCCTCAGCAGGTGCCTGGGGCTATTGCGCATCCCTCTTTCTCTCACTGACCCTTCTGCCTGTTTTTCCAGCTCCAGCCACTATTTCCTGGTCCTGTTCTTGGGAAGGAAGGGATGAGTGGAGAAATGTGCCTCGTACAGCCCAGAATCATTCATCTAGAAATTCCCACACACCGGCTGGCCAAGAGGCCACTTGTAGAAAGACCGGGGAGGACCACGTTGTTGTGGCCCCAAAGTGTGGGTCTGTGATGGAGACGACAGAGCAGAGCCTAAACGCCTCCACGGGTACAAGTGCACTGCAGTTAGGCAGCATTTCCTACTTATTCCTTATTCGGTGACCCGGGCCAAAAGATTTAAGCGTAGGAATTTTACCACAGCAGTGTTAATCACAACAGAAAACCTGAAACGCCCTAAGTGCACACACAGTGGAGGGGTTAAATTAAAGTTTATCCAAAGGACACAGTGCGGTGTGTTATGTGTACGTGAAGACAAAAGTATTTAGTGCCTAGAAAATTATGTTAAACTGGCAAATTAAAAACCAGGCAACTGGGCGCCTAGGAGGCTGACTCAGTTAAGCATCCAACTCTTGGTTTTGGCTCAGGTCATGATCTCACAGTTCGTGAGATTGAGCCCTTGGTCGGGTGGGTTTCGTACTGATGGTGCAGAGCCTGCTTGGGATTCTCTCTCTGTCTCCCCGCCTCTTTCTTTTTTAATTTATTTTATTTAAAAATAATTTTTCTTTTTAACGTTTACTTACTCTTGAGACAGAGAGAGACAGAGGATGAACGGGGGAGGGTCAGAGAGAGAGAGGGAGACACAGAATCTGAAACAGGCTCCAGGCTCTGAGCTGTCCGCACAGAGCCCGACGTGGGGCTCGAACTCACGAGCCGTGAGATCATGACCTGAGCCGAAGTCGGACGCTTAACCGACTGAGCCACCCAGGCGCCCTCCCCCCCTCTTTCTCTGCCCCTCCCCTGCTCACGCGCTCTCTCTCGCTCCCTCTCAAAATAAATACATAAACTTAAAAATAAAAAATAAAAATAAATAGAAAGGAGGCAACCAAATGCTGTGATTCCATTTTCAAACTTGAGCTATATAATGCATATGTATATGGTACGTATGCACACTCACAGCCCCACACATATACCCATATACGTGCACGTATGCGCATACAAAGGAAAAATCAACTGAAAGGAAATATAGCTAAATATTAACAATGGTTTACTTTGGGTAATGCTGGAATTACAAGTAATGTTTTATTCTCTTCTTTTTGTTTACCTGCATTTTCTGACGTTTTATTGGGAAATAGTGAAGTTGTGAAATAATAAAACCAAAATAATTTTTTAATGTTTACTATGATCCTAATGACCATATGACCCTGAGCCCCTGTGACAAGGAGCCTGTCCCAGAGGTGACAGCATCCAGGAAGGTCCGAAGGAGGGGCTGTCGGGCAGGGTCTGGCTCTTTCATCACGTTCCCCTGTTTACAGATTCTCAAGGGGGAACTTTTTTTTTTTTTAATTTTTTTAATGTTTATTTATTTTTGAGACAGAGAGAGACAGAGCATGAGCAGGGAAGGGGCAGAGAGAGAGGGAGACACAGAATGTGAAGCAGGCTCCAGGCTCTGAGCTGTCAGCACAGAGCCCGACGCGGGGCTCGAACTGACGAACCGTGAGATCATGACCTGAGCCGAAGTCAGACGCCCAACCGACGGAGCCACCCAGGCGCCCCTCAAGGGGGAACTTTTAGTGGGAAACTTGGTTTGGCTGTAGTGTGGCAAGGGTGGAGGACACATTCAGGAGACCTGGTCCCAGTCCAGTGTTGTCACTCACAATCTGAGAGGCTGGGGCAAGTCATGTCCCTTCTCAGGCCATTACCATCTTCGAAAAGAGGAGGAAGACCTAGAAGGACCCTGGAGAATGCTGTCACCCTATTTCCCTGCCATCCTCTCAGTTCCAAAGAAAAGGGATTTTTCTGCCTAGATCAGGATAGAGGAGAAATCAGCAAATCTCCAGACACAAAGGGAAAAAGAGGGTCTAGTGTGGATCAGCTGAGCATCTGCGAAGAGCCAATGGAGAGGGCAGGGTCTGTGTCGGGGGTCGGCGGGGGAAGCGTCTCTCTCTGGCTAGGACCCCAGATGTAGGGTGGCCCTCCCATCCCACCTCTCCTCCATCAGCCACATCACAGGTCCATTGAAACACACAGGGCTCTGGGTGTGGGACAGCAGGTGGATGGTGATCTGGTAGCCTAGAATCTGCCACTTCTGTGGCCCCTCTGCCCTTTCCCCGAGGGCCTGCTGACAGGTCTGGGCTGTGTCCTCACTGAATGAATTCCTGCCCGTGGGGTCCTCTCCCTGCTCACCTCACACGAGCTGCCATGTCCCTCTGGAGCCAGGACCGAGGACCACCGGGGAGAACTCTGGTCAGCTGGCATGTTCCCGCCGGGCCTCAGCTCTCAGGCTCTCTTGCTGACGACTCCACTCTTCCCAGGAGCTTGAAGTCAGGTAGACACCTGTGGACTCAATCAGAGCTGCTGGGGCCGGGAGGTGGGTCCTGCAGCCTTCACTGCGGGGTCTGGCCCAGGGGCTCCTCAGAGACTCCAAGAAGCCCTAGAAAGACAGTGCCCACATAGTCCGTCAAGCAGCAGCCACCCCACAGATGCCTCCTGGGGGCACCAAGGCGGGCAGCTCTCTGTGCCGGATACTGTGAAAGAGAGAAGTTTAGTAAAACCGACACCAAGCATTAGCATATAACATGAAAAAAAAAATACTCATAGGATTTGGTATAAAATGAATGAGGCTTTGAATTCCAGGTCTTCTATGTCCTAGCTAGAATCTGGGGCAAGTCACTTTGGTCCGAGTCCCTTCACCTTAAAATTGAGGATGAGGGGCGCCTGGGTGGCGCAGTCGGTTAAGCGTCCGACTTCAGCCAGGTCACGATCTCGCGGTCCGTGAGTTCGAGCCCCGCGTCAGGCTCTGGGCTGATGGCTCAGAGCCTGGAGCCTGTTTCCGATTCTGTGTCTCCCTCTCTCTCTGCCCCTCCCCCATTCATGCTCTGTCTCTCTCTGTCCCAAAAATAAATAAATGTTGAAAAAAAAAATTGAGGATGAAAACACTGGCCTCATAGGGATGTTAGAGATAAATGGTATAAAGCCTCTAAAGCACTCACCCCTGCTTGCTACCTGGAACATATTCCAGTGATATTAAATATTGCTATTATTACAAGGTTGCAAGGCATGTTTTATCAGGTACCTCATTTAATTTTCAAACTCATCCTAGGTAATTCTACTATTATTATTCCCATTTATCATCAGATAGAGGTGTTCAGAGATATCAAGAAATCTGCCCCAAGATCACTCAGATTAGGGGGAAGGACAGGGACTCGAAGCCAGGTACGCGGGGCTCTACAGTACATTTTCTTAACTACCATGCCAGATGGTGTTCTGTACATGGCAGAGTCATAAAAAACATGATTTCCATTTCCTGCTGCCCTTAAAGTGCTCTGGCTAGGGGATGATCATGTCACACGTGTATAAACTGAGTTTCTGTATAATTCAGTGTATGTTCTGGGCAACTTATAAAGCCCACCCTCTTCTGCCATAGATGAAAACATAAACTCATTGCCTCCCTTCCCCAGCTCCCACCTGGGTCCAGAAAACCAGCATGTCCGCATAGGCTCCTAAATCTGTAACCCCCCACTGCTTGACAAAACCATGTCCCAGATGGCACCATCAACTGGTTTCCAGAGGCTCCTCAAATAATCACCAATACAGGCAATTGACCCTCAGTAGAAAACCAATCACTGATCTACTCAATGCCCTTTGAGGGCCAAACCTGACCTCCTAGAGGACCCCATAACTCACAGCCCATATATAGAATGAGGGACTCCCATCAAAACTTCAATAACAGTCCTTCACATACTAACTCACACAGTCCTGCATTTACAGATATCCACAGGTCCCAATCAATGACTCCTAGAGGGCCACCAAAACTGACTCCCGACGATTTGCAATCCCAGGCTTGCAATCAATCATTCACCACCTCCACGTTCCAATCAATAACTCGCATGGGCTAATCGATGCCTTCAGATATTTACATCTCCAACTCTTATAAAACCTCAAGAATTTCCCGATTGTCACTCACTGCTCCAATATGAATCACATCTATAGGCTTTAGATTATCTAATCCTAGTGGACCCTAACTCATTGATCCTCCCCCACAGAAATCCCCCCAATCCTGGACTCCCAGAGGAACCAAATCAACCCCAGATCTGATTTGGCACTGAATTTAAAGGATAAAAAGCAAACCCAAAACACTTCCAGGAAGAAACAACACACTATTTACAACGGAAAGGGCTCACAATGGCACTAGCCTTTTTACCGGCACCAATAGGAATCATAGTAGAAGGAAACATCTACAAATTATTGAGAGAAAAGGGCTGAGATCCGAGAATTTTAAACCCATCCTAGTTCAATACCATTCTTCTGTCAGCGCAAAAGACGATTTTAGACACAAAAGCATCTACAGCATTATGCCAATATTCCTATCTCAGGAGAATACTCCAGGGAATAGTCTAAACAATTATAAACTGAATAGTAACAGAAACCTCCAAATTAGAGGAAAGCAGTCTTGAGAAATGATTCTCATAACACACAGTTATATCTGAATAAAGAAAAATAATGTAATTGGGCATTTTCGATAAATAAGATCATTACTAACTGGAAATTTTAAAATACCCTGGAAAAATCTACTGAGTGAAATGAGGAGGGGAAGGCCAATCAATCACATACCTCTATTAGTAGATCCAAATACTAGTACAACATTATCGGATCTAGTATTAGAGAAAATATAGACCGTCATACTTGTAAGAGAGGTGAAGGCAACTACTAGCAGAAATTGATAAAAATAATCAAAACTCCAAACTATTAGAATCCCAAGATATTAAGACCTTTTGAAAATTATTTTTTACTAATTTTTTTTAATATTTATTTATTTTTGAGAGAGGGAGACAGAGTGCGAGCAGGAGAGGGGCAGAGAGGGACGGAGACACAGAATCTGAAGCAGGCTCCAGGCTCTGAGCCGTCAGCACAGAGCCCGACACGGGGCTCGAACTCACAAGTGGTGAGATCATGACCTGAGCCAAAATAGGATGCTCAACTGACTGAGCCACCCAGGCGCCCCAAATTATTTTTTTTTTAATTTGAGAGAGAAAGAGTGAGCACAGGCAGGGTAGGGGCAGAGAGAAGGACAGACAGAATCTGAAGCAGGCTCCATACCATCAGCACAGAGCCCGATGTAGGGCTCAGATTCACAAACCGTGGGATCATGACCTGAGCCGAGACCAAGAGCTGGACACTTAACTGACTGAGCCACCCAGGCGCCCTGAAATTTAATATGTTACAATTCAACCAAACCGAATGAGCTGAATCCTGCCATAAAAGGTAAAGACGATGGGACCGGTTAACAAAACAAAAATACAATCGCCACACGTCTAAATAAAAAAGACAAAGATGTGAGATGAAGCACTGGACAGAAACATGCTGTGCTATTTATCATTCTTTCTGTTATGGTCAGCACTCATTATGTCTTAGTTAGGAAAGCTTTGCCTACCTCAGGGTCATAAAGATGTCCCATGTTTTCTTAATTTTTATTGTTCTTTCACATTTAGATTTATAGTCCTCTCGGGAAGGGTTTTGGTGCATGGTATGTGTTAGGGTCAAGATTCATTTCTTCCACATGGATATCAAGGTGATCCAGCATGGCTTACTGAAAAGACTACCCTTTCTCCACTGCTCTGCAATGTTGCTCTGTGACTGTATAGGTGGAGGTTCATTCCTGAACTCTGTATTTCCACTGGTCTATTTGTCTATTCTTGGACCAGCACTACCGTGTCTTAATTCATGTGCCTCATATCAGGTTTTGCTATCTGGTAGAATAAAAGGTTATTAAATTAGACTACACTAACATTAAAGACCTCTGTTCATCAGAAGATGAAATTAAGAGTGTAGGGGCGCCTCGGTGGCTCAGTCGGTTGAGCGTCCGACTTCGGCTCAGGTCATGATCTCGCGGTTCGTGAGTTCCAGCCCCGCGTCGGGCTCTGTGCTGATGGCTCGGAGCCTGGAGCCTGCTTTGGATTCTGTGTCTCCTTCTCTTTCTGCTCTTCCCCTGCTCACACATAGTCTCTCTCTCTCTCAAAAATAAATAAAAATTAAAAAAAAAAACCCAAAACTTTGAGTGTAAAGGCAAATCCCACAGTGGGGGAAGTTAACTGCAATACCTGTATCTGACAAACAATTCATGTCTCGAATGTATCAGGAATTCCTAGAAACCAATAGGAGCCAGAGGAAAAGAGCAAAAGGAACAGGAACTTCCCGAAGAAGATACCCGAGTGGCGAATAAGCCGAGGAAAAGATGCTCAACTTCATTAGTTAGCAAGGAAATATAAACTGCAATCAGACATGCCTTCATGCCCACCAGAAATGGCTAAAACGAAAACGATGGCAAATAACCAAGGGACCCGGTGAGGATACGAGGGGCGGAAACCCGTAAGTTGTTTTTAAGGAGCACAAAAGAGTACAAACACTTTGCAGAGCTGTTGGGTGTGGTATTATCTACGAAAGCGGAACATAGGCAATATCCTCCTAGGAGTGTACTCCTGAGAAATGCGAACACATGTTCACTGAAAGACAGGATATGTTCAGGGTGGCTTTATTCAAACCTGAAAATTAGGCAAACGCCCATCAACATCAGACTAGATAAATAAATGGTCTTACAGTCATACAAGGAAGTACTATACAGCAACAGGAATGAACAAGTGACTACAGACAACACACATGAATCTCATCTAATGCATCGGCCAAAGAAGCCAGACCCAAAAGAGCTATGAGTCAACACTGTACGATTGTGTTTATATAACTTTCGAACACATGTAAAACCAATCTATTGCCGCTAGAAGGCAGGATATTGGTCCCTCGTTGGGAGGAGGTTGGGGATTGGAAAGGAACACAAGGGGGTGTCGTCTGGGTGCTAGTCACGTTCTATTTCTTAATCTAGGTGGTGGTTGTGTGTGTTCGCTCAGTCTGTTAAAAAATCATCAAGCTAAATGTGCATAATCTGTGCAGTTTTCTGTATTATAATTAAACATTTAAAAAACATATGACACACCAGGCAAGTGCAAGAAAATGCAAGCACATCTAGAAATATGATGATTGAGGTGGAAATTAAGCCCAAAGTGCTCAATACATTAACAAAGGGGGCCATTTTAAATAATAAAATATACAATAAAGAAGGATGTAAACCTTTGCATAAACCTTTAGTGGTCATTCAATATATGCAAATAAAAGTAGCACAGATGCATGAACTCACATGAAGTCTTTTTTTTTTTTTTTTTTTTTTTTTTTTTTTAGAGAGAGAGCATGAGTCAGAGAGAGGGGCAGAGGGAGAGGGAGGGAGAGAATCCCAAGCAGGTTCCATGCTCAGTCAGCACAGAGCCCAATGCGGGGCTCAATCTTACAATCCTGGGATCATGACCTGAGCCAAAATCAAGAGTCAGATGTTCAACCAACTGAGCCACCCAGGTACCCCAAAACCACATGAAGTCTTAAAAATCATAATTATGGAGACTTCCTCTTGTGGAGATGGAGTAGATATGTTTAACTGTTTTTTCTGCTACATACAACTAACAAGTGTGGACATTATATATAAAACATAGGAAGATTCTGAAAGAAATGAAGAAGGCATATTGGCTAGGGATCCTGAGACCCCAAAAACGATGTGGCAGTACGGGGTTTTCTTTTAGCCTCAGATATCCTAGACTTGGTGCTGGAGAAGCCAGCAACCTAGAAAGGCCAATGGGTGCAGACAAAAAGTGCCCAAAGAAAAGCCTGCTCTCTCTAGTCAAAGGACCAGGGAAGAGGCAGTCTAGGAAGATAGAAAACTTTCAGACAATGATGGCTCTACTCAAGCCAAGCACCACAGAAAACACTGGGGTCCCACCATCATCACTAATAGCAAAGGCCAAGTGGAGAGCCCATACTCCCACCCTTGACAAATTGTAACTTCTTACAGTACCCCCAGCCCAACAACCCTTGCCCCCTGCCAAGGCGGTATCAGAGAAAGCCCATTAGGGTGCTGGAGCTTTCTGCCTTGCTGGGCAATAGTAACCACTGCCTCTTCCTCTCCCACCCATTGGTGACAGTGGAGACAATGTGAGGAGTCTGGGCTCCCATCCTCACCCAGAGCTAACACAGTGTCCTCCCTTCTCCCCACTGAGTGATGTCAGAGGAGGCCTACTAGAGCTCTCACCAAGGCTCAGCAGTAACTAGGCCACTTCTGCCAACAATGTCAAGGGGCATCAAATGGGAAGCAGTGACAAGGCACCTATCTCCCTCCCAGTCAGGGTGGCATCAGCAGAGGCCTGGGGGAAGCATGAACTCCTACCCCAACTGGGCAATATAAGGGACCCCCCCCCCCCCCCCCGCCGCAAAGAGGCCAAGTGGAGTAATGAGCTGACATCTCCCTTCACCCAACGGAGGTCTGTCAAAGGACGCCTGTGAAAACATGAGAGTTAAATGAATTCCAGAGCCTCTTAATTTAATACCCACATGTCCTAGACACGATGAAACATCAGATGTCATACCAAGAACCGGGAACACCTCAGCTGGAAGGAGGAAAGATTACTGAGCAGATGCCAACACTGAAACCCCAACAGATGCCGGAACTGCCTGACAAGGATTTTAGAGCAGCCATCGTAAACACACTTCACTGGGCAATTATGAAGAATGCCTAACACAAATGAGACAATAGAAAACCTCAGCGAAGAAATACAGGCATTTGCTCACTTCGTGTCTCTGTGTCACGTTTTGGTAATATAGTTCTCGTAATGTTTCAAACATTTGCACTATTCTTATATTTATTGTGGTGACCTGTGGCCAGTGACCTTGGACGTTACTATTATAATAACGGTTTTGGGGTGCCACAAGCCACCTCCATATAACCAGCCACAACATTCCCTTAAGCCAAAGCCTAATCCCCAGCAAGGCACTCACTCCTTTCAATTCTCTGAAGGCTGAGAGAGGTGAGGAAGTTGCAGAAAAAAAGTTTGATGCTGGCAGAGGTCGGTTCATGCATTTTAAGGAAGGAAGCCACCTCCATAACATACAAGTGTAAGGCAGAGCAGTGGGTGCTGATATAGAAGCTGCAGCAAATTATCCAGAAGATCCAGCTCAGATAATGAAGGTGGCCACACCAAACAGTAGATTTTCAATGTAGACGAAACGACCCTCTATTGGAAGAAGGTGCCATTTAGGACCAGAAGTAAATGGCACAACATTTTTCCTTTAAAAAAATTTTTTTTAATGTTTATTTTCAGAGACAGAGAGAGAGAGAGAGAGACAGACAGACAGAGACAGACAGAGACAGAGCGTGAGTGGGGAAGGGGCAGAGAGACAGAGGGAGACACTGAATCAGAAGCAGGCTCCAGGCTCCAAGCTGTCAGCACAGAGCCTGATGCGGGGCTTGAACCCACGAACCACAAGATCATGACCGGAGCTGAAGTCAGATGCCCAACCGACTGAGCTACCCAGGCGCCCCGAACAACATGTTTCAAGTGCTAAAAGGAAAGACTTGTTAGCCTAGCATCCCATGCCCATAGAAGATATCCTTCAGGAATGAAAGAAGTATTGAGACATTTTCAGGTCAAGGAAAAGCAGGAATTTATTACCAGCAGGCTTACCATAAAAGAATGGCTATAGGAAGTTCTCTAACCAGAAAGGAAATGATGAAAGAAAATGGACCATCAGTAAGGAAGAAAGAATATGGAAAGAGCAAAAAATATAGGTAAATATACTATGCTTTCCTTCTCTTAAGTTTTCTAAAATAGGTTTGACAGTTGAAGCAAACATTATAACCCCATCTAATGTGGTGCTCAATGCATATAAAGGAAATATATAAGACAATTATATTAAGACAATGAATAGGGGAGGATAAAGAGAAAAGGGGTAAGGAAGATCTCCACACTTCGCTGAGAGTGGTAAAATGATGCCAATAGGGGCGCCTGGGTGGCTCAGTCGGTTAAGCGTCCGACTTCAGCCAGGTCACGATCTCGCGGTCCGTGAGTTCGAGCCCCGCGTCAGGCTCTGGGCTGATGGCTCAGAGCCTGGAGCCTGTTTCCGACTCTGTGTCTCCCTCTCTCTCTGACCCTCCCCCGTTCATGCTCTGTCTCTCCCTGTCTCAAAAATAAATAAAAACGTTAAAAAAAAAAATGATGCCAATAGACATTGATAAGTTGTGTATATGTTACACAATACATAAAACACCTGGCAAAAAAAAAGCTCCATAAGGAGATCCTCCTGCAAATACTAGATAATCAAAATGGAATTCTTCAAAATGTCCACATACCCCAAAGAAAGGGGAAAAATAAAGGAGAAAACAAAAACAGAGAGAACAAACAGAAAACACAAAATATGACAGGCTCCAACCTTAACATATGAATAGTTATATAAAGTGTAAATGGTATAAATGCACTAATTAGAGACAGAAATTGGCAGATTCAATTTAAAAAATCATGATCCAGGGGGCACCTGGGTGGCTCAGTCAGTGGAGTGTTCGACTCTTGATTTCAGCTCAGGCTCAGGTCATGATCCCAGTGCTGTGGGATCAAGCTCCGTATTGGGCTCCATGCTGAGTGTGGAGCTCTTTCTCTCTCTCTCTAAAATAAAAAAATAAAAAATAAAAAATCGTGACCCAACTATGTACTGCCTACAAGAAATGTGCTTCAAATATGATGATATATGTAGGTTGAACTAACTAGAGTTTAAATAAAAATTTGAAAAAAAATAAAATAATAAAAATTGAAAAGGAAAGCTGTATCATGCAAACATTGATTAAAAGGAAGCAGGAGTGAACTTATTAATATTGGATAGAGTAGTAGACTTCAGAGTAAAGAAAATTACCAGGGACATACAGAGACATTACATAATGATAAGAGGGTCAATCCGCCAAGAAGACATAGCAATTTTAAGTGTGTATACACCATGCAATAGAATTGCAAAATATATGAAGCAAAATTTGATGAAACTGAAAGGAGAAATAGACAAAAGTCACAATTATAGTTGGAGGCTTCAATACCCTTCCTTCGGCAACTGACAGAACAACTGGACAGAAAATCAGCAAGGTTAAAAAAAGAATTCACGAACACCATCAACCGACTGGATCTGAGCAACATTTATAGAACATTCCACCCAACAGTAGCAGAATATACATTCTTTTTAAATGTCCACAGAAAATAGACCATAAAGACCATATCCTAGACAACATGACAAACCTCAACAACTGTAGGAGAATTGAAATCACACATAGTATGCTCGCTGACAACAATGGAGTGAAACCAGTAATCAAAACAAAAAGGGAACAGGAAAATCCCCAAACACTCAGAAACTCAACAACATCTTCTAAATAAACCACAGGTCAGAGAGGAAATCTCAAGGGAAACTTAAAAAAAATTTTTTTTAATGTTTATTTATTTTTGAGACAATGCAAGAGACAGAGTGCAAGCAGCAGAGGGACAGACAGAGGGAGACACAGAATCTGAAGCGGGCTCCAGGCTCCGAGCTGTCAGCCCAGAGCCCGACGCGGGGCTTGAACTCACGAACTGTGAGATCATGACCTGAGCCGAAGTCGGACGCTTAACCGACTGAGTCACTCAGGTGCCCTGTCTCAAGGGAAATTTTTTAAAAATACATGGGGGGCGCCTGGGTGTTTGTTTATTTTTGAGAGAAAGAGAGACAAGAGACAGAGCATGAGCAGGGGACGGGCAGAGAGAGACTGAGACACAGAATCCGAAGCAGGGTCCAGGCTCCGAGCTGTCAGCACAGAGAGCCCGATGCGGGACTCTAACCCACAACGGTGAGATCATGACCTGAGCCAAAGTCCCAACTGATTGAGCCACCCAGGTGCCCCAGTGTGTGCTATTTCTTTCTGCTGAACTTTTGTACATCAATGGCCCCCAGCTTTCAGTATTTCAGACTCTGCAAGGGAGGGGGTGAGGTGCTTCCACTGTGACATGAGAGGTGTGTGAATTGTATCTAAGTTTAGTTTAATTTCTATTTCCTTGCTAACTAATGGAGTAAAGGATCTTTTCCGATGCTTATTTGCCATTTGGCTGCCAGGGGACCTGCTAGCTATGAGAAAAGAATGCACACTCCTGATGCTGATCTCGCTCTGTCTCTTCTCCGTGTGAGTAAAGCATTGTTCCATTCCATGCTTGACTGTGTTGTGTTTTCCTTGGTGACTCTGATACCAAAGTGCAGTGGGCAGAAGTGTTGGGAGTCCTCCCCTGGGATTGATAACCAGTGCCCAAGACACTGCTCCATAAACTAAAGGAGTGCTGTAAGTGAAATTTATGGCACTAAATGTTTACAAGTAAAAAGGAAAAAGCCTCAAGTTAGTAATCTAAACTCTCATCTCAAGAAATTAGAAAAGAAGGGGTGCCTGGCTGGCTCAGTCGGTAGAGCATGCAACTCTTGAGCTCAGGGTCATGAGTTAGAGCCCCACATTGGGTGTCGAGAGTACTCAGAAATAAAGTCCGAAAAAAAAAAAAAAAAGAAATTAGAAAAGAAGAACAAAGCAAACCAAAGCCAACAGCAGAAAAGAAATAATAAAATAGGAGCAGGAATCAAGGACACTGAAAACAGAAAAACAATAGAGAAAAACAATCAATCATAGGGCTGGTTTTCCAAAAAGAATAATAAAATAAACAAACCTCTATTAATATTGATAACGAAAAAGTCAGAGACACAAATGATTAATATTAGGAAGGAAATAGGGGATGTCACTATAGGCCCTGAAGACATCAAAAGAATAATAAAGAAATACAATTATAAATTTGACAACTTATATGAAATGGACTAATTCCTCGAAAAGTACAAACTACCACAACTCTTCCACTATGAAATAGTTCATTTGAATAGCCTCGTAACTATTAAGGAAACTGAATTTGTGATTTTAAAAATAACGCTTGAAATAGGTACCCGGGGTGCCTGGGTGGCTCACTTAGTTGAGCATCCGACTCTCGATTTCAGCTCAGGTCATGATGCCAGGGTTGTGGGATTGAGCCCCACATCAGGCTCCACATGTGTGGAGCCTGCCTAAGATTCTCTATTTCTCTGTCTCTCTCTCTCTCTCTCTCTCTCTCCCCCTTGCTCGTGCGCGCTCTCTAAAATTAAAAAAAATTAAAAAGAAAAAAGAAATGTCTAGGCTAAAATGGTTTCACTGGAGGTTTCCACAAACTTCTCAAGAAGAATTAACATCAGTCCCACTCCATCTCTTCCAGAAAATAGAAGAGAGAATTCTTAACTCATTCCCTAAAGCCTGATACCAAAATGAGACAAAGAGTACAAAAAATACACTGTTGATGTGCTAATGTTTTCCCACTGGGTTTATACCTGGTCTGCATAGCAAATTTTGCATTCTGTCATCAGCTGTATTTGAAAATAGGATGTTTCTTGATGAATTATTCTATTACCTAACCAAAAAAGTCTTAAAAAAAAAACTACAGACCAATATCCTTCATGAACATAGATGCAAAAATTCTTAACAAAATATTAGCAAATATAATTCGGCGATATACAAAGAGAATTGTACACCGTGACCAAGGGGGGTTATTTCAGGAATGCAGGATGAACTCAATATTTGAAAATTAATCAATGTAATCTACCATATTAACAGGCCAAAGAAGAAAAAATCACATGATCATATCAATCAGTGCCGAAAAAGATTTGACAAAATCCAACACCCATTCATGATAAAAAAAAAAAAAAGAAAAACTCTTAGAACCTTGGAATAAAAGGAAACTTTGTCAACTTGATTAAAAAAGACCTACAAAAAAACCTATAACTAACATATTTAATAGTGAGAGACCGAATGTCCCCTAATATCAGGAACAATGCAAATATGTTGACTATTACCACTTTTTTTTTAATTAAACATTTTTTTATGTTTATTTATTTTTGAGAGAGAGACAGAGACAGAGTGTGAGTAGGGGAGGGGCAGAGAGACAGGGAGACACAGAATCCAAAGCAGGCTCCAGGCTCCGAGCTGTCAGCACAGAGCCCGATGAGGAGCTCAAACTCATGAACTATGAGATCATGACCTGAGCTGAAGTCGGATGCTCAACCGATTGAGCCACCCAGGTGCCCCTCACCACTCTTATTCAATATAGTAATGAAAATTCTAACCAGTGCAATAAAGCGAGAAAAAGGAATAAAAGGCATACAGGTTGAAAAGGAAGAAATAATACTGACCCTATTTGCAGATAACATGATGGTCCTGATAGAAAATCCCTAGGAACTTACACAAAAACTTCTAGAAGTAATGACTTCAACAAGGTTATGGGACACAAGAACAATACACAAAAGTCAGCTGTACTTTTTATACTACAAATGAACAGGTGAAACAAATAAATGCAATAATTTACAGCACTCAGAAAATGAAATATTTAGGTGTAAATGTAACAAAACATGTATAGGGCTCGCATGCTGAAAACTAGAGAATGTTGATGTAAGAAATCAACAGAGATCTAAATAAATGGAGAGAGCTACTGTGTTTATGGTTTGGCAGCCTTAACATAGGAAAAATATCAATTCTCCACAAGTTGACATACAGACTTAATAGAATTCCTATTAAAATCTCGACAAGAAGTTTTTGTAGACATAGGCAAAGTTATTGTTTTCTTTTAAAAATTTTTTAACATTTATTTATTTTTGAGACAGAGAAACAGAGTGTGAGCAGGAGAGGGATAGAGAGAGAGGGAGACACGGTATCCGAAGCAGGCTCTAGGCTCCAAGCTGTCAGCACAGAGCCCAATGTGGGGCTCGAACTCACAAAACGTGAGATCAAGGCCCGAGCCAAAGATGAATGCTTCACTGACTGAGCCACCCAGGAGCCCCTCTTTTTAAAAAATGTTTATTTATTTATTTTGAGAGAGACAGAGAGCGAGCACAAGTGGGGGAGGGGGAGAGAGAGAGGGGGAGAAAGAATCCCCAACGAGGCTCTGCACTGTGAGCACAGAGCGCACCGTGGGGCTCGAACCCACAAACTATGACATCACGACCTGAGCCAAAACCAAGAGTCAGACGCTCAACCGACTGAGACACCCAGGAGCCCCTGGGCAAAGGTGTTCTTAAATTTATGTGGGAGGACAAAGGATCTACAATAGCTAAAACATTTCTGACAAAGAAACAGGAGAAATCAATCTACCTGATTTCAAGACATTTTATTTAACTACAGGATTCAAGACAATGTGGTACTGATGAAGGGCAGACACACACATCAGTGACACTGAAGAGAGAACCCAGAAATAGCCCCACACAAGTAGAGCCAACTTTTTTTTTTTTTTTTTTTTTTTTTTTTTTT
>NW_024420586.1:24264853-24318495 GCF_014898765.1 Herpailurus yagouaroundi
GGGGCCAGACACACCCCCCCATCCCAGCCACCTAACCACCAAACCCCCCCCCCAACCTCCTTCAAATTTTTTTTTTTTTTTTTTTTTTTTTTTTTTTACAAAGGCGCAGAAACAATTCAATGGATGAAGGAAGGTCTTTTCAACAAATGGTGCCAGAGTAACTGGATCATTCATGAGGAAAAAACAAAATGAATCTCGATTGAAATGTCAGACTTCATAAAAACTTAACCTGAAATGGATCATAGATTCAAATGCACAATGTAAAACCGTCAATGTGTTAAAAGACAACGTGGGGGGAACTCATCAGGACTTAAGGCTTAGTGAGACGTCTTAGATACGACACCAAAAACATGATCAATAAGAGAAAATGCACATATATTTGATTTCACCAGATTAAAAACTGTAGCAAAAGGCACTGTGAGGAGGATGAAATGACAAGCTACAGACTTTGAGAAAGTATCTGGCAAAGACTCATAACTGCCACGTATGAAGGATTCTCAAAATTCAATACTGAAGGAACCAAACAATCCAGTTAGAAAATGGGCCAAAGACATGAAGAGATTTCACCAAACACGACATAGGGGGCACAAATAAGCACCAGAGAATATGTTCAACATCCACAGACAAGCATATTCTAGAATTTCTATGGAAAGGCACAGCCTCTAGAATAGCGAAAGCAGTATTAATGGAGAAGAATAAGGTGGGAGTGAACAAAATAATGTATCGCACGCAGCTCTATGAGAATATAAAATCCCCAGCAAACATAAACTACCGAAATTAATCCCCCCGCTCCCAAAGGCCGTTAAGACCAGTAACCAGAGAAAAGAAAATAATTACAATTTTCGGATTTTATTTTATTTTTTTATTTTATTTTTTAATTTTTTTTTTCAACGTTTATTTATTTTTGGGACAGAGAGAGACAGAGCATGAACGGGGGAGGGGCAGAGAGAGAGGGAGACACAGAATCGGAAACAGGCTCCAGGCTCCGAGCCATCAGCCCAGAGCCTGACGCGGGGCTCGAACTCACGGACCGCGAGATCGTGACCTGGCTGAAGTCGGACGCTTAACCGACTGCGCCACCCAGGCGCCCCTAATTTTCGGATTTTAAAAGACCAGTGCTGAATGTATATTGGTGCAGTCACTGTGGTAACAGTATGGAGATTCCTCAAAAAACTGAAAAACAGAAATACCATATGATTTGGTAATTCCACTACTGGGTATATACTCAAAGAAAATGAAAACACTAATTCAAAAAGATATATGCACCCCTATGTTTACTGAAGCATTATTTATGATAGCCAAGATATGGAAGCAACCCACGTGTCCATGCATGGATGAATGGACAAAGAAAATGGCTGAATCTTAAAGAAAATAATCTCTATGCCATTTTAACATATAAAAAGATAGAAATCTCCTGGATTCCTGTTAAAAAGTGGCAGAACCTTAATATCGACATATGCAAATATAGTACAAAGACAAGAAAAGTATAAACAGTTTTCTTCTAGTGGCAAAATTTTTAAATAAAATATTACTAATTCAAATCCAACCTTGTCTCATAAGAAAAATTCCTCCTAGCCAAACAGAATTATCCCAGGAAGTCAAAGATGGGGCCACACTACATATCAGTATAATTCATTACAACAGTCAATTAAAGAGAACAACACCATAAGACTAGTAACATCAAAAAGCATCTGGGGGCGCCTGGGTGGTTCAGTCAGTTAAGCGTCCGACTTCAGCCCAGGTCATGATCTCACGGTGAGTTCGAGCCCCGCATCCGGCTCTGTGCTGACAGCTCAGAGCCTGGAGCGTGCTTCGGATTCTGTGTCTCCCCTCTCTCTCTCTGCCCCTCCCCTGCTCATGCTGTCTCTCTCTCACAAGAATAAACATAAAAAAAAACACATTTTTTTTAATATATGAAATTTATTGTCAAATTGGTTTCCATACAACACCCAGTGCTCATCCCAAAAGGTGCCCTCCTCAATACCCATCACCCACCCTCCCCTCCCTCCCACCCCCATCAACCCTCAGTTTGTTCTCAGAGAAAAAACATTTTTTAAAAAAGCATCTGACACAATTCAGGAGCCATTCCTAATAAAAATACAAATTAAAATGGGAACATAAAAAGCTACTTAAATATTATAATGGCTACCAAAAAATCACCAGAAAACATTATGCTAAAGAGTGCCCAGATCGTAAGACTTAATATCATTAGGATGGTAATATTCTTGAAAACGATGTTCAGGTACAACATGACCCCTGTCAAAATCCAAGCTGGAATTTGTACAGAGGGTTCTAAGTGGATCTTAAAATTCATATGGAAATGCAAGGGACCCTGAATAGCCAAAATATTGAATAAGAACATAATTGGAGGACACACATTTCCCAATGTCAAAACTTACTACAGGAGCGCCTGGGTGGCTTAGTCGGTTGAGCGTCCGACTTTGGCTCAGGTCATGATCTCCTGTTCAGCAGAGCCCACTTCAGATCCTCTGTCTCCCTCTCTCTCTGCACCTCCTCTGCTTTTGCTCTCTTAAAGATAAATAAAACATTTAAAAAAATCTTACTACAAAGCTACACAAATCAATACAGTGTGGTATTGGCAGAAGGGTAGACATATAGATACATGAAATAGAATTGAGAGTTCAGAAATAAGCCCTTATAGTTACAGTCAATTGATTTTAGATGAGCGCCCCAATATAATTCAATAATTCGTGCTACAAAGTCAACCACCAAGAAAGTGAAAAGATACCCACAAGATGGGAGAAAACAAATGCAAGTCACATAGCTGACAAGGGACTTGCATCCAGAATGTATAAAGAATGTTTACAACTCAATAATAAAAAAAGATCAAATCACTCAATTAATAATAGGCAAAGGATTTGAACTGATATCCCTTCAAAGAAGATACACAAATGGGCAAAAAACACATGGTCAGTGATTACGGGCAGCTATAATGAACTACCACAGACTGGGCAGTTTAAACAACAAGCATTTCTCACAGTGCTGGAGATGGGGAAGCCCAAGATCAAAGCATCAGTAGATCTGGTATCTGGTGAGAACTGCTTCTTCGTTCATAGATGGCCGTCTTCTTGCTGTGTCCTCACATGGCAAAAAGGGGGAAAGGACTCTCTGGGGTCTCTTTTATAAGGGTGCTAATCCCATCATGAGAGCTCCACCCTTATGACCTAATCATTTCCCAAAGGCCTAATCTCCTAATACCATCACATTGGGAATTAGGATTTCAACATATGAGTTTTGGGGGGGACCCAAACATTCAGTCCATTGCACACACGAAAAGGTATTCAATATCAGTAGTCATTAGAGACATAGAAATCAAAACCACAATGAGATACCACTTCACACCCACTAGGATGGCTAGAATAAAAGAAGAAAGGGGTGCCTGGGTGGCTCAGTAGGTTGAGCATCTGACTCCAGCTCAGGTCATGATCTCACGGTTCGTGAGTTCAAGCCCCACATCGGGCTCACTGCTGTCAGCACAGAGCCTACTTCAGATCTTCTGTCCCCCTCTCTCTCTGCCCCTTCCCAACATGTGCTCTCTCTCAAAAATAAATAAATCTTAAAAAAAAAAAACCAGGGGCGCCTGGGTGGCGCAGTCGGTTGAGCGTCCGACTTCAGCCAGGTCGCGATCTCGCGGTCCGTGAGTTCGAGCCCCGCATCAGGCTCTGGGCTGATGGCTCAGAGCCTGGAGCCTGTTTCCGATTCTGTGTCTCCCTCTCTCTCTGCCCCTCCCCTGTTCATGCTCTGTCTCTCTCTGTCGCAAAAATAAATAAACGTTGAAAAAAAAAAAAAACCAGTAGAATAAAAGAAGACAGTGACAAGTGTTGGTGAGGGTGAGACTAATTGGAACCTTCATACATTCCCAGTGGGGTGTAAAATGGCACAGCCATTTTGAAAAACAGTCTGGCAATTCCACTCCCATTCATTCACTCAACACTTAATGAGTTCCACTCCCAAGAGACATGAAAATGTATGTCCACACAAAAAGTTGTACACAAATGTGTACTCAATAACTGTTGAGTGAATGAGTGAATGAATGAATGAATGAATGAACGAACACCTTTGACTTTCAAATTAGTAACAAAATAGAGATTCCCTCTATCAACTATCATTTAACATTGTTCCAAAAGCTCTGGCTAGTGTAAGAGAAGGCAAGGTAATCTGCATAAATATTTGGAAGGAAGAGAGAGTACTATTGTTAATTGGATGGACTGATATTCTATCTAGGAAAACGAAGAGACTATAAAAAGCAACTAGAATTCACATGAGAATCTAATGATTGCATTGGATAAGAAATAAAATACAAAAAAGAAAAAGAAAAATTGACAGATTTTTTTTTCTACGGAAATAGAAAAAATATGCTCTTCACCCTGGTGACAAAAACAAATGTAAAATATCTAAGAATGTAATTTTTTTTTTAAGAAAAAGGTGCTGGGTCTATAAGAAGAAAACTATGAAATACTATAGCTTTAATGGTCATTTTGAAACAAAATAAAATGGTCTTAACATTCAAATGGAAGAATAAATGCTAAGAATACTAAAGAAAACAACCAAAAAAGAAAGAAAAAGAACAGTGAGGGGACTAGCACTGTTGGCTATTAAAGTATTTCTAAAGTCAATACAATTTTTTGAAAGGGAGTAGATACATATATCAGAAGGAAAAATAGAGCTCAGAAACAGAGTGATACACATTTAAAAATTTTTGTGACGGGGCACCTGGGTGGCTCAGTTGGTTGGGCGTCCAACTTCCGTTCAGGTCATGATCCTGTGGTTCATGGGTTCGAGCCCCACGTCAGGCTCTGTGCTGACAGCTTGGAGCCTGGAGCCTGCTTTGGATTCTGTGTCTCCCTCTCTCTCTCTCTCTCTCTCTCTCTCTGTCCCTCCCCTGCTCATGCTCTGCCTCTCTGTCTCAAAAATAAATAAACATTTAAAAAAATAATAATAATAATAATAAAATTATTCTAAAAAATAAAAAATTTTGTGACAAAAGAGGCATTTAATTGAGTTAGAAAAGTATATTCCTTTAATGATTGGTGCTGGCAAATTTCCTATCCAAATGGAAGATACAAACACTGATCTCATCTCACATCACACACCAGAGTAAATTTCAGTTTGATTGAAATTTAACTTTAAAAATTAAAACAATAAAAATGTTAAACTTAAGGCATCTATATATTTATTTTTTTAAGGCATGTATTTATGGAAGCACAAAGCAGGAAGAATTCAGTAGGCAAGACAAGATACTCATAATATGAAAAGGAAAAAGAGAGCTCTAATCAGATGATTATTTTTTTCTATGTGAAGACATCTTCCAAAAATCAAGATACAAAGAGAGATCGAGGGGAAAAAAATCACAGTAAATGACAGAAGCTTAATATTCACAAATTAGAAAGACAAACCACCTGAAGGGAAAAAAGAGCAAGGAATATGAAAACTTTAAAAAAACAGATTTTGGGGCACCTGGGTGGCTCAGTCAGTTAAGCGTCTGAGTCTTGATTCTGGCTCAAGTCATGATGTCACAGTTGGTGGGATGGAGTCCTGCATCGGGCTCTGCGCTGATGGCATGGACCCTGGCTTGGGTTCTCTCTCCCTTTCTTTCTGCCCCTTCCCCACTAACTCTCTCTCTCTCTGTCTCTCTCTCTCAAAAAAAAAAAAAAACATTGAAAAATACATTTCAATGACGAATAAATACGAGAAGATATTCAACCACTAGTTGCCAGGAAAATGCACATCAAAGTAAAACAAGATACTAGGTACCATTTACTTTACAAAACTAAAGACAAATACCATTCTGTTTGGCTCTCAGAATGGGGAAAACGAAGAAAAGCAGCAATATTCAGTGTAGGAGACAATATTAGAATGAGCCCTTTGAGTATAGTTTAGAAATCAATAACCAAAATGTCAACTCTTGGGGAAATTGAAATCTCCTATCTAAATACGAGGGTCAGAGAGAAAACTGCAACACAAATCAGAAAACGTTAGAAGTAAACTACAGTGAAAATGTTACACATCAAAATGCGTTACACGGAGCTAAAGCGTTCTTAGGGGAAAATTCATCAACTTAATGCTTATATTATAAAAGAAAATGATTGAATGTTAACGAGATAAGCATTCAAGTCAGGAATTTAAAAAGATGCGTGAAAGAAAAAAAAAAAAACCCAAAGAAGATAAATAATGAAACCAAGGGGAGACATTAATGACGTAGAAGAAAAAGATACAGGAGGCCCAACAAAGTCAAAGTGGGGTTCTGAAACCATCCCATGTCAGTTTCAGACCACCTATCACTGACTGACTCCATGAAGCATCATATCTGATTCCCTTGGCCCCTCTGTTACTAGTCCCAAATAAATGCATCAATGACACCACGGAAACCTTGACCATCCACTCAATAAATCCCATCACGCACCTCATAGACCATGCAACACTCACCTCCCGGTTGGAATCACTCATTCAGTCATTCATTGATTCTTCAATACTCACCCCACAAACTCTCCACCATTTACTCCACAGACCATTTCATTACTCCCTAAAGGCCCTCATCACTCACCCACTGAACTCCAATCAGTCATCTTGCAGACCCCCATCACTTACCCCACCAACCCGCTATGACTTACCCCTCAGAACTCCCATCATTGTTCCACAGACCTCCATCACTTACTCTACAGACCCCCTCAGTGACCTGTGAGAGTCGTCACCACTCACCCCGTAGACTCCTCATCGCTCACCTCATAGACCCGCCAATAGTCACCCCACAATTCTCCCATCACTCATCCCACAGACCACCCATTTTATTTTCCCCGTTGACCCCATCACTCACCCCCAAACCCTTGTCACTCCCTCTACACACCTCCTCCTAGGGACCTCAGAGAAGCCTCATCATCACTGGCCCTAAAGAGTACCATCACTGTGTACGAAATCCATGTCGTAACAGCCTCATAATCGTATCAATTGCTTTACTGGCCCAACTGTGCCGCCTCTGTTAAACTCCGTCCCGGGCCCCTAAGTGTTGAAACTACCTCTGAGGGACTCTTCCGTGTCTGGACTTCCCCGTGCACATGCTCAGTGTCAGCTTGGGAGCGGCCGGCCGCCCGCAAGCCCACGGGGTGCACTCGCGAGGTGCCAGCGCGTGTGCGCGTGTCGGAGGAGAGGCGGGCTTTCAAGTGTTCTTTAGTGACTTTGTCAGGCAACTAACATGGCTGTCCCCTCGGGAGTGTCTCTACGGGAGTCGCCATCTTGGAAGGGTGGTCATTTCGGCCGCGGGGCCGCCGGGTCCCAGGCCCGATCCGCCCCTGCGGGATCTGCCGGGGAGAGCGAGCCGGCCGGAGCGCGCGCTGGGCCGCCGGGACTCCTCCCGCCGCGGGGCAGCATCCTCCCCGGCGGCCGCCCGGGCGCAGGCCCTGCCCAGCGCTCAGGGGGCCCCGCCCTCGGGCCGCATCCCCGGGGGTGGGGGTGGGGGGGGGGGAGCCGCGGCGTCTTCAAAAGCCGCTGGGCCACCCTGCGTCTCCCGCCGCCCCGTCCCAGCTGGCAAGACGCCGCGGAGCGGCAGGCTCAGAGATCGGCCCGCCCCCGCCCCGGCCTCCGCCCCGGCTCCCCCGCTCCGGGGAACGGAAAAGGCCCCGGACGGCCCGGGGCGCCGCGACATGCCCACCTGCCGGCGCTTCTGTCCGCCCCGTCGGCTGAGGGCACCGCCGGGCTCCTCCACTGTCACCGACCCTGGGTGGTTCCCACGGGGTGGGGGGAATAGTACGTGTCAGATTTAGGCCAGGAAGCGGAAGTCGCCCGCAGCGAGAGTTTAACCACTCTGGGCGCGGGGAGCGGAGGTGATTTAGCGCCAGGGACCAAGTGTCTGCGGAGCGACTAATTGCGGGACCTGTGACATCAGTGGTGGGGCATTTCCTCCAGTTTAAAAAAATCGAGGCATCGACCTTCCTGGCCTCCTTATATAAGCATTAAGGCTAAAAAGTACCAAAGATCCGAGTTTTGATTTATTTCCATCCGTGTTCGGTTTCAAGTGCTCATTTGTAAATTCCGCCCCCCCCCTTTAAATCCATGAATTATTGAGAAGTCCATTGTCCAACTTGCAAAACTTCAGGACACACAGGGTAACGGAATGGGTACTTTATTCAGACTGCTGCCCACAGGCAGAACAGCCCAGCCCAGAGTTTCCTGGAGCCTGGGGAGTTTTATAAGAGGAAGGAAACAAAAGCGGCCGAGTGCCAGCTGCACGTTTGGTGGGCTTTGGTCCACACGTGTCGAAAGAAATGCTGCCCCGAAGGAGCTGTTTGCGATTTGACTCATCTCAGTCTGTCACATACTCCTCTAAAATTTAATGACTCTACAGCGGATTTAGAGGGAGTGCAGCAAATTTGACAGTTCCTTACACCGTTTTTCATTTTCCCAAACACCAAGATAATCCAATGTTACTGATTTCTAACCTAATTGCATTGTGGTCTGGGAACATTGTCTGAATGATGTTAAGTGTTTGAAATTTGTTGAAACTTGTCTTAAGGCTCAAGTATGGGCCCAGTTTTCAAAAATGTTTCATCTCTTCATTGAAAAGACGGTTATTTTGGGGCGCCTGGGTGGCCCCGACTTTGACTCAGCTCACAATCTCATGGTTTGTGAGTTTGAGCCCAGTGTCTGGCCCTGTGCTGACAGCTCACAGCCTGGAGCCTGCCTTGGATTCTGTGTCTCCCTCTCTTTCTGCCCCTCCCCTGCTTGCGCTCTCTTTCTGTCTTTCAAAAATGAATAAACATAAAAAAAATTTTTTTAAAGAAAAAATGGCTATTTTCCAGTTGTGGCATTTAGCGTATGTGTTTGTTGGCTCAAGCTTGTTAGTTGGGTCTTTAAAAATGTGTTATTTTGTTCACCTGGGCGGCTTAGTCCGTTGAGCCTCTCACTCTTGATTTCTGATCAGGTCACGATCTCAGGGTTCCAGATGGTCCTGTGATGGAGCCCACAGCATGGAGCCTGCTTGGGATTCTCTCCCTCCCCTGTGTGCACATGAGTGCACATGCGCTTGCTCTCTCTCTCTCTCAAAAATAAATAAATACTTTTTAAAAATGTGTTATTTCCTTCCTGATGACTTTCTTCTTTGTGCGCTGAGTTCCTAGAAAGGAGAGAGATTCTCCCACTGTATTGCTAAGTCAGGTTTTCATTGTGCTAGTCAATTTTTGCTTCCTATATTTTGAAGTTTATTAATAAATTTAGGTAAGGATATTTTGTTGTCGAATAGATACAGCCAAATCACTTTCCCAAAAGACTGTACCATTCCTACTCCCACCAGCAACATATGAGTTCACAGAGGCAAATTTTCTCAGCCCTGGATGTTGATGCTGTCTTTAATGTTTGCCAATCTGGGGACTAGTAGTATTTAATTTGCTTTAATTTGCTTTTTCCTGATTACTAGTGCAACTGAGGATCTTTTCCTGTTTGTTGACCACTTAGATTTTCTCTTCTGTAAGTCTTCATATCCTTTGTCCAATTTACTTTGATTTGTGGTTTTTTTATCCGTTTGTAGAAGCTCTTTGTGCATTAGGGATATCAACCCTTTGTGAGTTGCATTGTAGTATTTCCCCCTTCACTCTTTTTCTCCTTTGCATTTTATAGGTGTCCTTTGATATGTAACTAGAAAAATGTATTCTCTCATCAGAAATGTCTACGCTTTCCTTCCTGGCTTCTGTATTTCCTGTCTAGCGTGGTCCTCCTCCTCCGTTCCAGGTAGGCTTACAAAGATAGTCTTAACATTTATTTGATTTGTATTGCTTTAATTGTTTCTACTTAAACCTTTAATCTAGTTGGAATTTACTGTGGCCTACGGTATGAGGTCAAGGTCAAGCTTTGTTTTTGCTGCGTCAAAAACAAGTCGTGACTTAGATTGGGAGATGTTAATTACAAAGACTGTTGCAAATAGGGAGAAAGCTTCCATTTCAGAAATGTGCAATTCTCTCCAAACCAAACAAAAAGGCTTCTCCTTTATAGATAGGGTAAGGGGGAGGCAAAGCGAGCTAAGCAGAATCTGTAAGAGGAGAAGCTGCTTAAGCAGGGGAATGGCCAGTAGGATCTGACTGGAAAGTGCCCACTGTGGTCAGTGGATTCCCACCCAGGAGAGGCTGAGAAGAGGGAGCAGTGTTCCACATGTTCTTGTGTTTTCTCAGGGGCGGGGACGAGCAGAGTTCAGGAGCCTGTAGGAAACAGGAGCGCAACTTGTTCTGATTAAATCAGTATTTCTGAGGCAAGGAACGGGAATTTGGAAGGTGTCTGTCCTTGTCATAGGTAAACAACAGGAGCATCCATGAGTCCTAAGTCACGTAGGGAAGGGGAGTTCTTTGCAGTAAGCTGTTTTCCAGGATCACAAGGTTCAGGTAAAATTCAGCAGTAGGGGCCCCGGGGAGGCTCAGTTGGTTGAGCGTCCGGCTTCGGCTCAGGTCATGATCTCACGGTTTGTGAGTTTGAGCCCCGCGTTGGGCTCTGTGCTGACAGCTCAGAGCCTGGAGCCTGCTTCGGATTCTGTGTCTCCCTCTCTCTCTGCCCCTCTCCTGCTTGCACTCTGTCTCACTCACTCTCTCTCAAAAATAGATAAACATTAAAACAATAAAATAAAAAAGATATTAAAAAAAATTCAGCAGTATCAGCTGGCACTGTTCATGGGACACACTGCCCTGTATCCACTGAATGAAATATCACTTTTGTCATACAACATTGCAAGTATGTTTTGCTTGATCTGAACTCTGTTGTGTCTCTGTAACCGAATTTCAAAGGATTTTTGCTTCTTGCAAATTTATTTTTCTAAGAACTCTCTGAAGTTTGAGATGGAGTTTCAAAATGAATGTTGGGGCGCCTGGGTGGCTCAGTCCATTAAGCGTCCGACTCTTCATTTCTGTTCAGGTCATGATCTCATGGTTCATGTATGCAAACCCTACATCGGGCTCTGTGCTGACAACCCAGAGTCTGCTTGGGATTCTCTCTCTCTCTCTCTCTCTCTCTCTCTCTCTCTCAAAATAAATATGCAATACAAAACTATTGGGATTCTGATTGGAGCTTATTACCCTAATATAATAGTTTGGGAAGAATTACTGTTTTTTATTTCATGTGTCTCTATTTGATTATGTCTTACATACTGCAATGACATTTTGTAGTCTTCTTATAAGTCCATTGTCTTTTTTGGTTAAATTTGTTCTTAGGTATTTACCATACCTTCGTTGTAATTGTCAAGACTTATGTTGGCTAATCCTATCTACGTACTGTTAGTATAGGATGAAAATACCTATTTTTATAATTTTATCTTGTATCCAGCCCCTTACCAAAACTACCTACCAATTCTGGTAGCTTCTTAGTATAGTCGCTAAAGTTTTCTAATTGACAGTGATATCAGATACAGATAATATTCTTTCTTTTATCCAATATTTGGTGTGATTATTTCTTCTTTTTTATTGTGTTAGCTGTTCAGCACAGTAGCTCGTGTGGCTCATGTGGCTCTTTAAATTCATTAGGAAACAGACTCTTAATTATAGAGAACAAACTGATGATTACCAGAGGGGAAGGGGTGGGGGATGAGTTAAATAGGTGATGGGGATTAAGGAGTGCACTTGTCATGATGAGTGCTGGGTGATGTATGGGAGTGCTGAATCACCTGAAACTAATATAACACTGTATGTTAACTAACTGGAATTAAAATAAAAACTTTAAAAGCCTAAATAAATAGATAAACAAACAAACAAATAAATTTAAATGTATTTAAGCCAAATAAATTAAAATTCAGTTTCTTAGTTACCTAGCCACATTTCAGATGTTCAATAGCTACATATGGCTAGTGGCTACTGTCTTGGGCAGCACTAAATATAAAACATTTCTGGACAGTGGTATTGGACAATGCTGAAATACAGCCTTCAAAATAATGTTGAGGGGCGCCTGGGTGGATCGGTCAGTTAAGCATCCGATATTGGCTCAGGTCATGATCTCATGGTTTGTGGGTTCAAGCTCTGCATTGGGTTCTGTGCTGATAGACCAGAGCCTGGATCCTGCTTCGGATTCTGTATCTCCCCCTCTCTCTGGCCCTCTCCCACTTGCACTCTGTCTCTCTCTGACTCTCTGTCTCTCTCTCTCTCAAAAATAAATAAACATTAAACAAAAATTAAGAAAACAGGGGCGCCTGGGTTGCTCCGTCCGTTAAGCGGCCGACTTTGGCTCAGGTCATGATCTCATGGTCCATGGCTGCTTCAGAGTCTGTGTCTCCCTCTCTCTCTGCCCCTCCCCCATTTGCACTCTGTCTCTTTCTGCCTTTCAAAAATGAATAAATGCTAAAAAAAATAAAAAATAAAAATTAAGAAAACAAAAACAAACCCAAAATAATGTTGAATAATACATGTAGTAGAGAACATCCCTATCTTGTTGCCAATTTTAATGGAAATAATTTAAACATTTTACCATTTAGTATAAAGTTTTCAGGTGATTTTTGGAAAATGGTTGTGTTAATTTTAAGTAGTTTCCTTCTATTGCTATTTTGAGTTTTTAATCATTCATGTAATGGCTACTGAATTGTACCATATACTTTTGAAATATTAATAGCATTTCTAAAGTATTGATGTAATGAATTATGTTGACTGACTTATAAATATTAAACCATACTAGCATTTCTAGAGTCATCTTCTTTTTAATTTTTTTTTATTTGAGAGAGAGGGGGAGAGAGAGAGAGAGAGAGAGAGAAATTGTATGTGTGTGTGTGTGTGTGTGTGCGCGCAAGCTGGGGAGAGGGGCAGAGAGAGAGAGAGAGAGAGAGAGAGAGAGAATCTCAAGCAAGCTCCACACTCAGCACAGAGAGAGAGAGAGAGAGAGAGAGAGAGAGAGAGAGAATCTCAAGCAAGCTCCACACTCAGCGCAGAGCCCGACATAGGTAGGACTCGATCCTATGACTGTGGGATCATGACCTGAGCCAAAGCAAGAGTCCAAATTTTGGCTCAGGCCATGATCTCATGGTTCATGAGTTCGAGCCCCATGTCAGGCTCTGTGCTGATCTCTCGGAGCCTGGAGCCTGCCTCCAATTCTGCATCTCCCTCTCCTTCTGCCCCTTCCCTACTCACGCTCTGTCTCTCCCTCTCAAAAACAAACAAACATTAAAAAAATAAGCTGAGTAGTTTTATAACTATTTTTTGGTTTTAGGACTCTGACAGCCTTTCTTCATATTATTCTATCTTTGTCCCTTTTGGTCCACACTGTCAGTGTTTCTGACGGTCTAACATTCTCAAAAACCTTGCAGGTCTCCTGTGTATGTCACAGGGATTCACATCATTAGAGAAGAAGAACGTCCACAGGTTTTTCTTCATTAATCCCCTCTCTACTCCTGGCTTCTGCTGTGAAGGTTGAGGGGCTCCATGAATCACATGCTTAATCTCTTCAGTACTAGCAGAAGGTTGTATGGCCACACCCTTGGCCCCATCTCCAGAACATGCTTTCCTGACAGTGAATCTCCTAATTTTAGCACCTTCTGCAATCTTGATAGGCTGAGGATTTCCCAAATCATCAAGTGCTGGCTCCTTTTTACTTAGTAGTTCTTCCTTCAGTTTCTCTCCTCTCACTTTTTACTATAAGCAGCAAGTAAAAACCAGGCTGCACCTTCAACACTTTGCTTAAAAATTTCCTCAACTAGGGGCGCCTGGGTGGCTCAGTCGGTTGAGCGACCGACCTCGGCTCAGGTCACGATCTCACGCTTTCTGAGTTCAAGCCCCGCATCGGGCTCTGTGCTGACAGCTTGGAACCTGCTTCGGATTCTGTCTCCCTCTCTCCCTGCCCCTCCCCTGCTCACACTCTGTGTGTGTGTCTCTCTCTCTCAAAAAGAAATAAACATTAAATTCTTTAAAATTTCCTCAGCTAATAAAACTCAACACCCAAAACCAAATAATCCCGTTAAAAAATCGGCAGAAGACATGAATAGACATTTTTCCAAAGACATCCAGATGGCCAACAGACCTATGAAAAGACGCTCCCCATCACTCATCATCAGGGAAATGCAAATCAAAGCCACGATGAGCTACCACCTCACACCTGTCAGAATGGCTAAAGTCAACAACACAAGAAACAACAGGTGTTGGCAAGGATGTGAAGAAAGGGGAGCTCTCTTGCACTGTTGCTGGGAATGCAAACTGGTGCAGCCATTCTGGAAAACAGTATGGGGACTTCTGAAAAGGTTACGAATAGAACTACCCTCCAAGCCGTCCATTGCACTACTAGGTATTTACCCAAAGGACACAAAAATACTGCTTCGAAGGGGTACATGCACCTTGATGTTTATAGCAGCATTATCAACAAGAGCCACATTATGGAAGGAGCCCAAATGGCCATCGACTGGTGAATGGACAAAGAAGACAAAAAAGTATAGTGCTAAGTGAAATAAGCTAATCAGAGAAAAACAAATACCGTATGATTTCACTCATATGTGAAATGTAAGAAACAAAACAAATGAACATAGGGGGCAAAAGAGAGGCAAGCTAAGAAACAGACTCTTAACTATAGAGAACAAGCTGAGGGTTACTGGAGGGGAGGTGGGTGAGGGGAATGGGTTAAACAGGTGATGGGGATGAAGGAGGGCACGTGTTGTGATGGGCACCACGTGTTGTATGTAAGTGATCAATCACTAAATTCTATGCCTGAAACTAATATTGCATTGGGTGCTAACAAGCTGGGGGTTAATAAAAACTTGGGGCAAAAATCTCCTCAGCTCGATATCCAAGTTCATTGCTTATACGTTCTGCTTTCCATATCACTGTAGGACACAATTAAGCTACATTTTCTGTTACGCTATAACGGGAATCGCTTCTCCTCCAGTTTCCAATAACACGTTCCACCTTTCCTTCTGAGCCCTCATGAACAGCACCTTGAATGCTCATATTTATGCCAATATTTTATTTAATATATAATATATACTATATTATATTAATATAGATCATATCAATATACATTATGTATTATAATATATATTAATATACATCATATATTAATATATTATACTATATTATATATTATATATATATTGCCTAAGACAATATAAGCTTTTCCACCATGTTCCTCACTTCTGAGCCCTCACCAGCAGCACCTTCAGCATCTATATTTCCACCAGCAGTCTGTTTTAGGCAACCTGGGCCTTTTCTGTCCTGCTTTTTAACATTCTTCCAGCCTCTTTTACCCAGTTACCCCATTCTGGAGCCACTTTTGCATTTTTAGAAATCTGGTATAGTTGTACCATCCTTCCAGTAGCAAACTCTGTTTCCTATTGCGGCTGGGACAAATCACCACAAAGCTGGGTGGCTTAAAACAACAGATATTTATAATCTCACAGTTCTGGAGGCCAGAAGTCCCAAATCAGGATCACTGGGCCAAGATCGAGGTGCTGGCAGGGTCATGCTCCCTCTGGGAGCTCTAAGGGAAAATTCACTCCTTGCTCTTTCCAGCTTCTGGTGGCTTCTGGCATTCCTTGGCTTGTGGCCCCATCACTCCAATATCTGCCTACATAGTCACATTTTCTTCTCTTTGTGTGATCTCCCTTTGCCTCCCTCTCATAAAGGCACTTTCCCCTGCAATTAGGGCCCACCTGGATAGTTCAGGCGAATCTCTTTATTGCAAATCCTTCATCACATCTGCAAAGTCCTTTCATGGCAACATTCACAGGTTTCCAGGGTTAGAACATGGGTTTCTTTCAGGGAGGCATAACTCAGCCTACCTCAATAAGGAAAGAGAATGTCCAGATAGTAGTAGGTAAATAGAGCCAAGAGTTCTCAGAAACAAGTTGCCATAATTTTTAGCACTATGCAAAAACAACAGAAGAGGGAGCTCTGACATTTAAGAAGCTAACCCTGAACCCCACCTCCCTCCAAAAGTTCAGGAAGATCAATTTTGTATAAAGAGCTACAACAATGTTCGGAGGGGAAATCCCATACAATGTAGCTAGAAGGCTAAAGAATCAGGGGCAGAATACCATCCTTAGAGACAGTAAAAGCACGCCCAAAACACATGCTAACAGAACAGATCGAAGCTATAGCCAGCTATTTTGAACAAGCTAAGAGACATTAAGAAAATGACGGAAGGGGGCGCCTGGCTGGCTCAGTCGGTGGAGTGTGCCACTCTCGAGCTCGGGGTTGTGGGATTGAGCCCCGTGTTGGGTATAGAGATTACTTAAAAATAAAATCTTTCAAAAAAAGAGGAAATGGTGTAAGATAATGGAGAACATAAAATAAGTACTAGAAAAATTCAGAAACGACTTGATAGATCTCAGGAAATATTTGGAAATAAAAGAAAAAGATCATTTGAGGATAGAAGATTAAACTACAAGGAACACAAAGCAAATACACACAACACATGATGGCTTAAGAGAAGTAGAAGGTGATAAGCAGGAACATGTTTCTTCAAATAAAAAAGAAAAAGATTTGAGAACAAATGACAAATATCGAGTTAGAAAGAGACGATCTAATTGTTACACCATCAGAGTCCCTGAACAAGAATACCAGATCGGGGCACCTGGGTGGCTCAGTCGGTTAAGTGTCCGACTTCGGCTCAGGTCATGATCTCATGGTTTGTGGGTTCGAGCCCCGCATCGGGTTCTGTGCTGAAAGCTCAGAGCCTGGAGCCTGTTTCAGATTCTGTGTCCCCCTCCTCTCCCCCCACCCCTCCCCCACTCACCCTCTGTGACTCTCTCTTTTTTTTTTTAATTTTTTTTTTCAACGTTTATTTTTTATTTTTGGGACAGAGAGAGACAGAGCATGAACGGGGGAGGGGCAGAGAGAGAGGGAGACACAGAATGGGAAACAGGCTCCAGGCTCTGAGCCATCAGCCCAGAGCCTGACGCGGGGCTCGAACTCCCGGACCGCGAGATCGTGACCTGGCTGAAGTCGGACGCCTAACCGACTGTGCCACCCAGGCGCCCCAGTCTCTCTTAAAACTAAATAAACATTAAAATAAAAAGAAAAGAAAACCAGATTAAGGGAACAAAAGAAATACTGAAAACTATAATTCCATAAAACTTTCTGGAATAAAAAAGCCCCTGCATACCGAAAGAGCATGCCAGATTTTCTTCTGCTTCTGACTGAGTCGGAGTCACAGGGACCAGATTTACCCTCTCACCTGAAACAAATGAAGTGAGCTCTACGGACATCTCAGCCTGGATAGAGTTTCCCATCACAGCCCTGAGAGGGGAATCCAGGCAGAGCCCGGTGCTCTCCCTGAGTTAAGGAGATGGACTCGGGAGTCCAAGGAGACCAAGGCAGCTGGAGTTCAAGGACAGGGTACTAGAGAGGAGAAAGCTGCACAGAGTTGAAAAGAGCTGAGCTGTAGAGGTCTGTAGAGGGTCCCGCTTGAGCCTTCGGCTAAATACTCCTCAGCTCTTGCATGTGAGGAAACCACCCAAGGCTGGGCAAAGAACCACCAGAAATGATTAGAGGGAATAATCCTCGGAGTTTGCAGAGGGCTGGAAGAAGTTCCTGATCTCACTAGATAGAGTGGAAAGCCTCATAATTTACAGAGGATCAAGTAGACGACTTAGGAGGCCAGCAGTGGGGACCAAATTAGCCCTAGACTAAATGCTGCTCTGCCCATGCCCAATATGGCTTAAAAGCCAGACCCAGAAGAATCAAACTGTTCCCAGACAAATGAATTGTGTCTTAGAAGAAAGCTGAACAATATTCATAGGAATACAAAAATATCCAGCCCCAAGCAAGATAAAAATCACAATGCCTGCCACCTAGTAAAAAATAACCAGGCATCCAGTGAACCAGGAGACATGATACATAATTTTGAGAAAAATAAACCGATTCGAAATGACCCAGAAATGATAGAGAATCTGAATCAATAGTGAAGAACATTAAAACGGTCCTTATAACTCTATTCCAAATGTTCAGAAGCCTAGATTAAGCATATTAAGGCCCAAATAGAACTTCTGGAGATTAAAGCTATAAAATCTGAAATGAAAAATGCATGGATGGAAAAAAACAAAGAAAAAGAAAAAAAAATGCACGGACAGGATTAACAACAGATTAGACATTGCAGAAGAAAAGATTCATGTATTCGAAGGCATAGTGATGGAAACTATCCAAACTGAAGGGAAAAAGAACGGAAAATAGAGCATATCCATCCAGAGTGAACACCAGTACGTCATACCCTCGTAAGTGATTGCACTTAAAAAAAATTTTTTTTTCAACGTTTTATTTATTTTTGGGACAGAGAGAGACAGAGCATGAACGGGGGAGGGGCAGAGAGAGAGGGAGACACAGAATCCGAAACAGGCTCCAGGCTCCGAGCCATCAGCCCAGAGCCTGACGCAGGGCTCGAACTCACGGACCGCGAGATCGTGACCTGGCTGAAGTCGGACGCTTAACCGACTGCGCCACCCAGGCGCCCCAGTGATTGCACTTTAAAATAAAGAAAAAGAGGGAAAAAAAAAAATCTTTGAGCAGCTAGAAAAGAAAAAGAGCAAGTGATAGATCAGGGTAAGAAAATTAGATCATCACACTTTGACAGCAGGATGAAAGAAAATGTGAGCCAAGAACTTTATACCAAGAAAAGCTGTTTTTCAACAAAATGTTATCAACATGCAAAAACTGAAGGAATAGTGTCCTCATCATTCCTTTCTGAGGAATCTATGAAAGAACAAGCTTCAGTACTGAACGAAGGAGTAAGACTAAATAGTAGTTCAAACAGAGAGGTGAGTATGTAGTGGCTCAGGTAGTGTAGATAAAAACGCAACCATGAAAATAATTGGGGGAGGGGCGCCGGGGTGGCTCGGTCAGTTGGGCCTCTGACTTCGGCTCAGGTCACGATCTCGCAGTTCCTGAGTTCGAGCCCCACGTCGGGCCCTGTGCTGACGGCTCAGAGCCTGGAGCCTGCTTCGGGTTCTGTGTCTCCCTCTGTCTCTGCCCCTCCCCTGCTCACGCTCTGTCTCTGTCTCCCTCTCTCTCTCTCTCTCAAAAATAAATAAACATTAAAAAAATAAAAACAATTGGGAAAGAATATGCTCATGTCTTTAAACTATTCGTGGTAATTAAATCAGTGGTGCAATTAGTATTGTTTTCCTGAGACTGGAGAGCACGCACTAGCAAGCCTGAGCCCGTCCTCCGAAAGTCCTGTTCACAAGGTTTGCCCCTGGCTGGAGTCTCATAACTTGGATTTCGGGAGGTTTCCCACCATTCCCTGACTGATAGGGATGGCTCACGATGTGCACCATGACTGTGCAAACAGTGTGGTGTATGTCAAACATCTGCTTTCGTGCTGGGAATGTGGAATATTGGTACGTGCTTGGCAGAGGGTGACTAGTGACTAAGTCCCAAGAATAACTCATCTTGGGCACTGGGTCTCTAATGGGGCTTCTCCGGGCAGAAACATGTATGGCTGCATTTTTGTTGCTGGGGGAACAGCAATCTGTGTGTGACCCCTCGTGGGAGGAAGACAGTTTTGTTTTGTTTTTCCCTTGCAGATCCTGCCACATAGTTACATGCTGTTATCAAGCTTGGCCATGGGTACAACTATATCCCCGAGTCCTATGAGTCCTTTTAGCTAATCACCGGATGTGGTGGCAGCAGTGGGACCCACTGAAAATTTAGGAAAATGGAACGGGGGTGGGGATGACAAAATCCTGGTGTCTCGGTGGCTGTGGAGTAACCTACAGTATTAAACAGTAACAGGGCTGCAGTCTCTTGGCTACTCTTGGTCCTGCTGGCTAAAGGGAGGAAAAAGAACAACTCAGAAGGTGGCTTTGGTTTTCGTTCTGTCCTCCCAGAAGAGGAGAAAGGCCCCGAATATCCCTCCCCCACGCACAAAATGAGCTTTGCATGAGTTAAAGACAAGGAGGGGAAAGAATCCCCAAATTCCCGCAGGCGGATTTTTGGGTGGACGGAAAATGTTTAGTCCTGTCTTGCTCTCTCCTCCAACTGGAAGAAAATCGGCTAAATTGGATCCGAGGGCTGCAGCAAGGCTTTACATAAGCCAGAGGGACAAAAAGGGCAAAACAAACAAACAAACAAACAAAGAACAAAAAAACACGCCAGCCCTTTCTTTGGCTTAGCAGCTGCCCCTGACAGCTGTAATGTTAACCCTGTAAATGCTGATTTTACAAGCTGGGAGTTTGAGGAAAAAAGAGGGATTTTTACAAAGACCTTGGGTTCTGGGGCTACCGCATGGTGGTGGGGGAGGGGGGTCTGATAACAATTGATGAAGACATTAGACGGTTCATCAGTGCTAGGAAGGTAGAGGAAAGCCATAAATGAAACAAAAAGTGTTGATGGATCACACCCCCCTTGTTTGTCTTGCCTGTGGGCAGATCGCAGTTTAAACTCTGAGTACTGGAGACAGAACAAGACTGTGGAAAAAGGGAGGATGTGAAAAGAGGCAATCTCCATATAGGACACCTCGGGGGAGGGGGGTGGGGGGGCGCCTGGGTAGCTCAGTAGGTTAAGCGACCAGCTCGGATCATGATCTCCCAGTTCGTGGGTTCAAGCCCTGCATCGGGCTTTGTGAGGGAGGCACAGAGCCTTGGGATTCTCTCTCTCCCTCTCTCTCTCCTGCTCGTGCTTGCTCTCTCTCTTTCAAAAATAAATATTAACAAAAAAAAAAAAAAAAAAAAATGGCACTTCAGGAGATTTAAAACTCAGCTTTTAGTGTGCTGGTGTCCCAGCCCCAAACACGTATGTTTGTATGTTTGAGGGGGTCTGTTTGGACTCTAAAAAATTGACAAAATAAAAAGAGCAACTGGGAAAGCATTGCTTGGCACTGGGACTTGGGAACACAGCTGTCCCCTTCCTTGTCTCGGCTTTGCTGCTCCTGAAGAAAGGCTGCTGGCTTAAAAAAAAAAAAAAAAAAATCCTGGATTCCCCAGATCCTAATTGCCTGGGCCTGACTCTGAGCTGAAAGCTGATACTGGCTTCTGCAGCTGTTTTCAGCCCATCCATGAGTTGTGCAGGACTGCAAGCATATCTCAAAGAAAAGAACTCAGATTCTGCACCGGTCCCCTATTTAAGACAGCCTCTGCGGGGCCATAAGCTATGAAAATATCGTAGAGGGGCGCCTGGGTGGCTCAGGCGGTGGAGCATCCGACTTCGGCTCAGGTCATGGTCTCACGGTTCGAGGGTTCGAGTCGCCGCGCGGTGGCCTCTCTGCTGACAGCCTTTCAGCATCCCCTCCCCCTACTCCTCCCCCCTCGCACTCTCCCCAAAATAAATAAATATTTAAAAAAAGAAAGAAAATATTGTGGATGCCAAGTGAATAGGATATTTGAGCTTTTTTTATTATGTGTTTTTTATTATTGAACTAGGGTTGACACACGATATTATATTAGCTTCAGGTGGACAGCGTCGTGATTTGGCACTTCTATACATCGTGTGATGCTCGCCGTGGTGTGAGCATAAGTATGGGCACCATCTGTCGCCGTATAGCGTTACTGCACTTTATTGACTATATTCTCCACGATGTACTTTTCATCCCTGTGACTTATTTAATTAAAAAAATTTTTTTAATGTTTATTTATCTTTGAGAGACAGAGACAGAGAAAAAACATGAGTGGGGGAGGGGCAGAGAGAGAGGCAGACACAGAATCCGAAGCAGGCTCCAGGCTCCGAGCTGTCAGCACAGAGCCCGATGCGGGGCTCGAACCCACAAACTGTGACATCATGACGTGAGCCAAAGCCGGAGGCTTAACCGACTGAGCCACCCCAGGCACCCCGTGACTCATTTATTTTATAACTGGTAGTGTATATTTATTCACCCCCTTGACTTATTTCACCCATCCTCCACCCCTCCCCTCTGAAAACTGCCAATTTTTCTCAAGAAATGCAGAAACAAAGCAAGCCAACAAAAAAATCAGAAACAGATCCATGAATATATTGGAAAATCACACAGATGCCGACAGGAGACAGCTTGCTCTTGGCTTGGCTTCAGATTACTGATATGGGGACTAACTGTGAGGGAACACACAGGGAATGTAACCCTTCACCCACTCCCTACGGATGAGACTCGCGACCCTCTCTTGGAGATGTCTCACTGCTGTTGACTTGCAGTCTTCAAAGTTCTAGATTCCTTGCAGTTTGTAGCCCTGAATTGATAGCCTGACTCTCTTTTCTTCATCTCCCTCTTGCTACACATGCATTTGCCAGCCGTTTGCTTATCAAATGCAGCTGTCCCCAGCATTTTTTTTCTAGGCTGTTCACTGGGAACACGATCTGGACCAAAAGAGTGGGAGTTATGTAAACCCATTTTGGAAAAAAAAAAAAAAAAAGAAAAGAAAACGAAAGTTGAGAATTTCTCCTGACCAGTTCCTGGACGTGATGCATCTTTCTGGTTAAACTGTATAACAATGTTTTTCTTGGGAAAATGATTCTGTCCTTGTTGCACGCAACCCTTCCAGACAAATAAGGTCTGGTGGAGAATAAAATGCTTGGGAAATGTAAGCTTAGGTCACTGAGTGAGACACACTGATGGTGTAACGATGGAGAAATAAGGAAATATCCGGGGAGGAGCCAGGGAGTACAGAGGGCATTAGAGTCCTTTGCCTTTCTGAAGTGTTCCTGGAAGCTTCCCCTCTTCCGGAAGAAAAACGCCCCCTTGGTGTTTCATTTCCAAGCTGCTGTGAGCACCTTGAATGCAAAGTGAGTGATGAGCCCAAGTCACACCTGCCAGGGTGCTGACACCTCCAGATGTTGTCCACACTCATGAAAAGGCGGACATACGGGGGCGCCTGGGTAGTTCAGTTCGTTGAGCGTCCGACTTCGGCTCAGGTCATGATCTCCCGGTTCGTGAGTTCGAGCCCCGCCTCGGGCTCTGTGCTGACAGCTCAGAGCCTGGAGCCTGCTTCGGATTCTGTGTCTCCCTCTCTCTCGGCCCCTCCCCCACTCATGCTCTGTCTCTCTCTGTGTCAAAAATAAATAAACATTAAAAAAAATTAAAAAAAAAAAGAAAAGGCAGACATACGTCTCAGGCATATGTCTCAGGCAAGCAGAACCGACGGAGTCTGGCTTGCCTTCAGGCAGTCTCTCTGGAACTAAGAGCTAAATGTAATTCTGTGGTTTGGACTGGGTGGGAGGCCACACTGGGGACCTGTTAACCCATACCTCCTGACTATTGTCTGTCCTGCTCGGGGTGGGGGGGGGCCCTAACAAGTCTAAACTGTTTCCCGGGGTGCCACATGTGCCCTCTGGATTGCACTTCTTGTGTGTGCACCGACTAGCCCGACACTGTGTTGGCCTGGAAGGCTTTGAGATCAGCTTCTGTTTCCCCACCAGGCTATGCTGTGTCTGAATGGACGCCGTGAGCCAGGTCAAAAAGGATTAAAATAGAAACGTAAGGAGGAAGCCACCTGGCTTTCTAAGATGGATCTTTATGGTTAATGAGATTTGGGTTTTTTTTTTTTAATTTTTTAATGTTTATCTATTTTTGAGAGAGAGAGAGAGAGAGAGAGAGAGAGAATGAGTAGGAGAGGGGTAGAGAGAGAGAGGGAGACACAGGATCTGAAGCAGGCTCCAGGCTCTGAGCTGCCAGCACAGAGCCCCATGCGGGGCTCGAACTTATAAACTGCAAGATCGTGACCTGAGCTGACGTTGGATGCTTAACCGACTGAGCCACCCAAGGGCCCCTGGGATTTGTTTGAACTGGTGAAATCTAGGACCCCTGGAGTGTATAAATGAGGTCAATACTACAGGCCGGTCTCACCCTGCTGCATGTGGTCCTACTGATAATTTTGCTGTAAACTTGACTTGGCCAAGGGGTTAACACAGCAGGCCTGAGACTGCTATCTTTTGAAAGGCCTGCTTGAGAGGTTGGCACTTGGCTGGGACCTTGGATTTGGGGACTGCTCCCACTATCCCTTAACTGATAAGAACGGTTCACTGTGCCCAGACTGTGCAAACAGCATGGTTTATGCATCATCTGCTTTCCTCTTAAGAGTCTAGAATTTTGGAATGTTCTAGGCAGAGAGTGCCTAGTGACCTGCCCCGCAATAATGGAGCATTGAATCTCTAATGGCTTCCCAGGGCAGAAACATCACATATTCGTCACTGTATTTTCATTGCTAGGGAATAGTGAGCTGTGCATGAACCATCGTGGGAGGGAGACAGCATAAGGCAGGCCTGTGTGCATGGCATCCTTTAGACTCTGCCTATGTCTTTTTCTCTTGTTTTTTTTTTTTTCTGCGGCAAATCCTTTCTCTGTATTAAAACTTAGCTGTGAATACAACTATATGTTCAAACCTGTGAGTTTTTCTTTCTTTTGAAGTTTATTTATTTATTTTGAGAAAGAGAGAGAGAGAGAACCACTGGGGCAAAGACAGACAGAAACAGAGGATCCAAAGCGGGCTCCATGCTGACAGCAGAGAGCCCGATGTGGGGCTCGAACTCATGAACCGTGAGATCATGACCTGAGCCAAGGTCTGATGCCTGACCGACTGAGCCGCCAAATGTGAGCTGGTCTTGGGAACCCCTAACACAGTGGGATAAAATAAATGAGTAATTAGGGTATATTCTGTCTGCTCCTGTTATCTTCGAGAACCCCTTATTTTTGATGTGGAAGAAGGAAACACAGATACAATATACAAGAGGTTAAAAACCCAAAAAAATCTGTATTCCTGAGTTTAAATTGGAAATATCACTATGATGTCATAAGATAGTGTATTTAAAAGAAGAAGAATGTGTGTGTGTGTGTGTGTGTGTGTGTGTGTATGCACTTTCTAGCCCTATCTGCCCAAGAGGCCTAGAAACAGTGAGCAACTCAGTAACTGAGCCAGCCAGGTGCCCCAAACACCTAACAACAGCTTTAAAATTTTTTTTTTAACGTTTATTTATTTTTTGGGGGACAGAGAGAGACAGAGCCTGAACGGGGGAGGAGCAGAGAGAGAGGGAGACACAGAATCCGAAACAGGCTCCAGGCTCTGAGCCATCAGCCCAGAGCCCGACGCGGGGCTCGAACTCACGGACCGCGAGATCGTGACCTGGCTGAAGTCGGACGCTTAACCGACTGCGCCACCCAGGCGCCCCCAACAATATCTTTTAAAGCAGAAGACCAAACCACAATGTTTGGGATGTACCCTCGGGCAATAAAACAATAAAGAAATGCAAGGAAATAATTGCTATAAAGTCTGGGTAATGGTTGATGGGTTGGTTCAGTTTGGATGAGTCTTCTGGGGTGAGTGGCAAAGTTCTTTCTTGAATTTGGCAGTGGTTATAAGGACGCTTGGTATAATAACCCCTTAAGCTATACTTTTGTATTATATGGCTTTCTCTATCTATATTGTATTTAAATTTTTTTTTCAAAGATTTTGCTTTTTTAATGTTTATTTACTTTAAGAGAGAGAGAGAGAGCAGGAGAGGGACAGAGAGAAAGGGGGACACAGAATCTGAAATAGGCTCCAGGCTCTGAGCTGTCAGCACAGAGCCCGATGCGGGGCTCAAACCCACGAACCATGAGATCATGACCTGAGCTGAAGTCGGACGCTTAACCTACTGAGCCACCCAGGCAGCCCTCAAAGATTTTATTTTTTACTAATCTCTACAGCCAACATGGGGCTCGAACTTATAACCCTGAGATCAAGCGTCTCATACTCTACCGACTGAGCCAGCCAGGCGCCACTGTCTTTTATTTTTTAATAAAAATATTTAAGTCCTTGACTATTGTGTTTTTCTCTTAGAGCAGAGAATATTTATATTAAATGCCCAGTTGTCATCCATTTAGATTTCATTTTATGCCTAATTTACAAGAGTCATTTCTTGCTACCATTTCTTTCATTTTGAGGTTTCTGTGCTAAGGTTAGAGAGTTTTGTCGAATATTTTTCTCAAGCCCAGAACATTGACGATAAATTCTCTGTACTCTTGGTCTGAAAATACCTTTATATTGACAGATAGGAATTTTCATACCCATCTTTCAGACAGAGTAAGTGAAAATCACCTTCTTTCTATTTTCACATCTAAAAAGAGGAAGACCTGAAACTGAAACTCATTAGCTTTACTCAGAATTTCATGGTATTTCCAGTATTTCGGGGTGACTAAAACCCAGAATCGATTTTTACTGTGCTTTGTATATTGTATCTAGCACTGTGGTCTCTATCCAGTGCCTCCACTATATATTCGCCCCGTGAATTCAAAAATTAAAAGAAGTGGGGCGCCTGGGTGGCTCAGTTGGTTGAGCGTCCAACTTTGGCTCAGGTCATGATCTCGTGGTTTGTGAGTTCGAGCCCCGCGTCGGGCTCTGGGCTGATGGCTCAGAGCCTGGAGCCTGTTTCGGATTCTGTGTCTCCCTCTCTCTCTGCCCCTCCCCCGTTCATGCTCTGTCTCTCTCTGTCCCAAAAAAAATAAATAAACGTTAAAAAAAAAAATTAAAAAAAAAACAAAAAACGTTTGTGAGTTTGAGCCCTGCATTGGGCTCTTTGCTATCAGCAGGAAGCTGGCTTCGGATCCTCCCACCCTCCCCCCTCTCTGCCCCTCCCTCACTCGCGCTCTCTCTCTCTCTCTCTCTCTCTCTCTCTCAAAATAAATAAACTAAAACAAAAGTTAAAAAAAAAAAGTATTAATCACACCTGCTTTGTCGGGCTCCATCTGAGACCTGCTGGAAGCCTGGGGGAGCTGCCCAGGTTTGGGGGTGGGGAATTTATCTTCCTTCACCGCTTTAGTTCCGCTGAGGAGATCAAGGAGGCCAAGGCCAAAGCCAGGCCCCAAATCTCAACCAGTAAAGGGCAGAGCCCGGCACCATTCACCCACCTGCCCCAGTGCCTGCTTTTCAGAGCAGCAAGCGGACTCTGGATTCTACCAGTCGTTAAACTCCTGGTTAGGGACCCAGCTTCCATGCCGTCTCCAGGCACCACTCTCCCACCATCTTGGGAGTTTATAGAGGCTTCATCGCTTAGGCATGATTGATTGATCATTAACTCCATTTTCAGCCCTTCTCCCTTTTTGAGAGAATGGGGGGTGGGGCTGAAAATCCCGAGTTTCTGATCATGGCTTAGTCTTTCCAGTGACCAGCCCTCATCGGGGAGACCACCCACAGGTTGGTATCACCCAGCAAGTTGCAACAGTTTTAGGGGCCCTGTGTCCGGAAGCAGGATCAAAGACCAACTATTAGAACAAAAAGTGCTTCTACTGCTCTTATCAATTAGGAAATTACAAAGGGTCTTGAAGTTCTGTGCCAGGAACTGGGGGCAGAAACCAACCTGTATTTTCTATTATCTCATATCACCCCATATCACACACTAGAAAGTGTTGGTGCCGGGATTCAAATCCAGATACTCCGGCCTAGAGTCCATTCTTGCAAATAATAAAAGTAGGTTACTCATTCTGTCTCTGCTTGAAGAATTCAGCTTTGTGACCTGCCCCAATGGGAACTGACTGTCCTACACTTGACTACCCACTCTAATCCTAGAATCTAGCAAGGTCACTGCTGTGGGTCAGCTTATGGGATATCCTTCCAGACCATTTTCTATGCATTAACAGATATATTGTATATAGAAAAATGCATAGTTTGTGCTTTTTCTTTTTATGGGGATATGCTTATTGTTCTGCCAATTGATTTTCCAATAAAAAATATAGCTTAAATATGCCTCAGACAGATTTCCATATTGGTGCTTAGAAAGCTACCTGTGGCATTCAGAATAATGACTCCCTCAAAGATATCTACACCAAAATCTCTGGAATCTAGGAACCTGTGACCTTACATGGCAAAAAGGGACTTACAGGCATGATTAGATTAATTGTCTTAAAATGAGCAGATTTTTGTGGCTTAACTGGATGGTCCCAATATAATCATAAGGGTCCTTATAAGAAAGAAACAGGGATGCCTGGCTGGCTCAGTCGGTAGAGGGTGTGCCTCTTGATCTTGAGGTTGTGAGTTTGAGCCCCACGTTGGGTGTAGAGATTACTGAAAATAATAAACTTAAACTTAAATCACACACACACACACACACACACACACACACACACACACACAAAGGCGCCTGGGTGGCTTGGTCGGTTGAGTGTCTGATTCTTGATTTCAGCTCACTTCATGATCCCGGGTCTGTGGGCCTTGTGTCCAGCTCTGCATTGACCGTGGAGGCTGCTTGAGATTCTCTCTCCCTCTGCCCCTCCCCCCAACTCTCTCTCTCCCTTTCTTTTTTTTTTTTATTTTTTTTTAACGTTTATTTATTTTTGACACAGAGAGAGAGCATGAACAGGGGAGGGGCAGAGAGAGAGGGAGACACAGAATCTGAAACAGGCTCCAGGCTCTGAGCTGTCAGCACAGAGCCCGATGCAGGGCTTGAACTCACGGACTGTGAGATCATGACCTGAGCCAAAGTCGGACGCTTAACCGACTGAGCCGCCCAGGCGCCCCTCACTCTCTTTTTATATATATATATATATATATATATATATATATATATACGCCCAAACAACAACAACAAAAAAAACAGGCAGGCATTCTCAGCAGAGAAAGAGAATTTTTAAAAAAAAAGAGAGAGAGAAGCAGAATGGTGAGAGAGAGAGAGAGAGGGAGATTCAATGCTAATCTTTTGAAAATGAAAAATGGGATAATAAGCCAAGGAATGCAGGTGACTTCTAGAAGGTAGAAAGGTCAAGGAAACGAATTCTTCTGTAGAGTGTCTAGAAGGAATGCAGCCTTGCGAACACCTTGATTTTAGCCCAGTGAGACCCATTTAGAACTTTCAACCTCCAAAACTGTAATATAGTCACTTTGTTTTAGGCCACAAATTTTGTGGTAATTCATTATAGCAGCAAAAGGAAGTGAATATACTTACTACCTCATCATTTTTAACTGCTACCTTGTCGTTACTCCATAGTAGGGGAATGCCATTGTTTATTTGGTTAGCCATTTCTCTGTCAGTGAACTTTGAGGTCACATCTAAGTTGTCATTGGAATGTTCAGCAAATTCTTTGGCACATGATTCTGTGGGTACTCATGAGAATCTTTTTTTTTTTCAATGTCTATTTATTTATTTTGAGAGAGAGATAGAGAGTGAACAGGGGAGGGGCACAGGACAGAGCCTGACAAAGGGGCTTGAACTCATGAACTGTGAGATCATGCATGACTTGAGCTAAAATTGAGTCAGACGCTAATGGACTGAGCCACCCAGACGCCCCAGGGTTTTTTGTATTTTATATCTCATGTATTTTATATCTCATGTATTCATGCCATGGGGCATGAATCTTTTAGTAGGAGGATGGATGTCTAGAAATAGAATTTTATCTTTCAACGTTATTTGTGATCTGTTGTGCAGGAATTTTGAACTTAGATGTGGTAATATTTGTCGATATTTTTCCTTATGGCTTTTGTATTTTATTTTTTAAAGTTTATGTATTTATTTTGAGAGAGACAGAGCAGGGGAAGGGCAGAGAGAGAGGGAAAGAGAGAATCCCAAGAAAGCTCCAGCTTTCTGACAGCTCTCTGTGCTGTCAGCACAGAGTCCAATGTGGGGCTTGAACTCATGAACTATGAGATCATGACCTGAGCCAAAATCAAGAGTCAGATGCTTAACCGACTGAGCCACACAGGCACCCCAGGCTTTTATATTTTATATTGTTAATTTAAAATTTTCATACAGTAAAATTGACTTGTTTTAGTGTACAGTTCAATGAGTTTTAACACATTCATTGATTCACATAACTACTACTGGAATTGGTATATGAAACAGTTTCCTATCTTTTTTTTTAAGTTTATTTATTGACTCTGAGAGAGAAAAAGCACACGCACAAACAGGGCAGGGGCAGAGACAGAGAGGGAGAGAGAGAGAATCCCAAGCAGGCTTTGAGCTGCCAGCGCAGAGCCCAATGTGGGGCTCGAACCCACGAACCACGAGATCGCGACCTGAGCCGAAATCAAGAGTCAGACACTTAACCGACTGAACCGCCCAGGTGCCCCAACAGTTTCCTATCTTAAAAAATTCCCTCCTGCTGCGCCTTTATGATCAAACCTCCCTCTCATGCCAGCCCTTGGCCACCACTGATCTGTCTCGAGCCCTGTAGTTTTGTTTTTACCAGAATGCCATATAAATGGAATCATCAGGACCTTTTTGTTCAGGTTACATTATGTAACATACTGGCTTCTTTCACTCAACATAATGCTTTAAAATTCATCCATGTTGATGCATGGGTCAATGGTTCATTCCTTTTTATTGCTGAGTATACTCAGCATAGCCTGTATGTTCTATTGTACGAATGTATCACAGTTTGTTTATACATTTACTCATTGAAGGTCATTTGGGTTGTTTCCAGTTTGGGGCAGTGATGAACAGGGCTGCGATCAACCTTCACGTACTGGTTTTGGCGTGCACAGAAGTTTTCATTCCTCCATGGCACAGGCCAGCAAACTATAGCCTGTGAGCCAAAACCAGTCCAACGCCTGTTTTTGTAAATAAAGTTTTATTGGAACCAGACACACTCATTTGTTCATGTATTGGTTGCCTTTCTGCTATAACGGCCGAGTTGGGTAGTTGTGACAGAGCCTGCACGGGGCACCGAGTCTAAAATGGTTACTGGCTGGCCCTTTACAGGACAAGTTTACTGACCTCTGGAGTTCATAAATAATTTTATAGGGTTGCTTTTACCAAGTTCTTCACCCTAGGGAGGGAGCGAGGGAGGCCCCACCCTCCTGGGCCCACAGCTCCACCTACTGGAAAGGAAGGTTCCCCTCCCTCAGAGTTCTAGCTCCTCTGAGGTGTCCTTTGGCCCCTGCTGATGCCACCATAATATTGCTTAAAGGCCTGAGCACAGGAGACCAGAGAAAATAAAAATAAAAATAAAAATAAAATGGTAGGGGGATTTCTACACTCTCTCTGAGCATTAGGCATTCTCTTTTCTATTCCTCAAGCCAGAACTAAAGGGCTTCTCCCCGATTTCTTTCTGCACCCCAGTCCTCACTTCTGATTTCAACTGCATTTAGTTCAGGTTGGAGAATACTCTGGAGGGGAAAAAAAAATATTAACCTCACCGCCATTTCAGCGGTAGCTCGAATTCGGGTTTCCTTTTCTCATCCTTCTGTCTCTATTTACTTTTGAGAACTCTCTAAGAGCTGGTCCATGCATTTTGCTCAGGTTTTATAGCTGAGCTAAATCTGCAAAGTCTGTCTCCCCTGCAATGTCCAGCCACTGAAGTCTCTGCTCGGTTTTTGTTTTTGTTTTTGTTTGTACTTAAGGTGGCTTTTGAGGGGTCACCCCTGTCTGTATAGCTTCATGTTCAGCCAAAGATTGATCAGAGGTTGTGTGAAAACATGGCAAGCCACGTTTAACTTGCTTTACTGCTGGAGAGTACATTCAAACCCCAGGCCTTTTGCAAGTCTGCCCTGCCTTTTATTTTTCATTTATTTATTTAAAAAAAATTTTTTAAATAATTTTTTCATGTTTATTTATTTTTGAGAGGGAGAGAGAGAGCATGAGCAGGGGAGGGGCAGAGAGAGAAGGGGAGACACAGAATCCGAAGCAGGATCCAGGCTCGGAGCTGTCAGCACAGAACCCGATGCAGGCTTGAACTCATGAACTGTGAGATCATGGCCTGAGCTGAAGCTGGAAGCTTAACTGACTGAGCCATGCAGGCGGCCCTTCTTCTTCTTCTTTTTTTTTTTTTTTTTAAGTTTATTCATTAAAAATTTTTTTTAAATGTTTATTTTTGAGAGAGAGAGACAGACAGAGCATGAGTGGGGGAGGGGCAGAGAGAGAGAGGGAGAGAGAACCCCAAGCAGCCTTCACTCTCAGCGCAGAACCAGACACAGGGTTCGAACTCATGAACTGTGAGATCATGACTTGAGCCAAAATCAGGAGTCGGACCCTTAACTGACTGAGTCACCAGGCGCCCCTTTCCAGCCTTTAGAGTTGCTTTCTGGGAAGAGAATGCATCAGCTGGATCATTCCAGAAGCGGACATCTCCCTTAAGTTTTACACGAGCAAAAATAATAGAAGGAGGCAACATGCCTGCCACCAGATCAAAATCTCAAATTATAATCAAGATAGTCCACAGGGGCAGGAAGCTTGTGCTTTCCGACATCCTCAAAGCGAAACCTCTACTGCCTGCTAATGGCAAGATCAAGACCCCACACTTTTCCATCCACCACACACTCCTTCTGAATACAACTTCACCCCCCTGTCATCTTCCTCTGTATTTCAGAACTGAGTTTCCATGACCTTTAACCTCTAGAAACCCAGTCACTTCCCCATACTGGAACGTGCAGACCCACAGTGAACTGCGTCACCAGACCCAACATGCTTACGAAACACGGTCTTCCATTTTATTATTTCCAACTTTTCCATTTCGTTTCCACTCGACATTGACCATAGCTGTATTTCATTCATATATCCAACTGTGAGATTCTCTATGTTTATTAGGGGTGAGTGTAATCATTTATATTCAGTGTGACTCTTTGGCCTTATTTCTAGACCAGTAATGCTCAGCAGGGGGAGGTTTTGCCATACACACCCCACCAAGGACATTTAGAAATGTCTGGAGACACTGATGGTGCTAAAACAGCCCACAAAGCACCATATGCCCCGCCCCCACAACCAAGACGTTGCTCTAGATGTTTGGGGGTTATATATTTTATTTCTCAGTAATTATATTCTAGAGAAGCAATCATTGCCATTACTGGGCTGTGAATCACTGGCCCATTACACATCCAGTAAATGACCACCAAGAATACTCCATTTGCTGATTTCCAAAGCTCATATGCTCAGCATCACTGACCCAAGAATCTGGTGCTGGTTAAAAAATACTGGTCTAGAATTGCCTCCATCTGTGTCTCCCAGGAAACCCACTGGCTTGACCCTCAAACCCCTTAATTGCAGACTCTCAATCACTAAAAGGCATAGATTTCATAAGACTAAGTTCTTACAGAGACCACACAGAACATAAGCCACCCACAGTCACTAGTCATATAGTCCCTAACAATCCTCTAGAACACCTACACCCCAGATGTCCCCAATCGCTGCCTTGCAGACAACCACAATCCCTAACCCATAGGCCTCCCAATCATTCACCTACACATTTCCCCCAATCAACAGTTCTCACGGGCCCAGAACTCGTTAAGCACCAGAACTCCATTTTCTTGACCCTCACAGATCTCCAACCCTTGACATCAACAGATCCCAAATCACTGATCCAGTAGACAGTAAAACCTGACATCCAGGGACTTCTACCCCAGACTCAACAGACAGCAAACAGCTGCATAGATTCTTGCCCTGTGTCCTCCGAAGTCCACTAATCACTGATTGCCACCGATTCCCATCACTGATAACCTCACAGGAAATTAACCACCAAGGAAGATATACAGATGGCAGATAAGCACATGAAAAGATGCTCCGTGTCATATGTCGTCAGGGAAATGCAAATTAAAACCACCCTGAAGGGCGCCTGGGTGGTTCAGTCGGTTAAGCGACCAACTTCGGCTCAGGTCATGATCTCCCAGTTTGTGGGTTCCAGCCCCGCGTCGGGGTCTGCGCTGACAGCTCAGCCTGGAGCCTGCTTTGGATTCTGTGTCTCCTTCTCTCTCTGCCCCTCCCCCGCTCATGCTCTGTGTCTCTCTGAAAAATAAATAAACATTAAAAAAAATTTTTTTTAAACACTGAAATTCCATTACATACCTATGAGAATGTCTAAAATCCAAAAAAACCGACAACAGCAAAGGCTGATGAGGATAGGAGCAACAGGAGTTCTCATTCGCTGCTGACAGGAATGCAAAATGGCACAGCCTTCTTATCGCAAGAATTTGGCACTTTGTTATAAAGCTAAATATAGTGCTCCCATATGACCCAGGCACTGTGCTCCCAGGTGAATTGAAATGAATTGAAATGAATTCAATTGACCCAAATGAATTGAAAACTTGCGTCCACACTAAAACCAAGACAGGAATGCTTCCAATAGCTTCAATCATGATTGCTGAAAAGTGGAAGCAACCAAAATGTCCTTCAAAGGGCAAAGGTAAAAAACAAACCATGGTGCGCCCACACAAAGGACTATTATTCAATTCTTTAAAACAGAAACAAGCTATCAAGCCAGGGAAAGACATGTAGGGACTTTAGATACATATTAGTGAAAGAAGCCAATCTGAAAAGGTTACATACTGTATGACTCCAAATACATGACATTCTGGAAAAAGCAAAACAGAGCAGCACTATTCACAATAGCTAAGAGGTAGAAACAACCCAAATGCCCACGGATGGAGGAATGGATAAACAAAATGTGATATATACATACAATGGAATATTATTCAGCTTTAAAAAGGAAGGGAATTCTGGGGCACCTGGATGGCTCAGTTAGTTAAGGGTCCAACTCGATTTCAGCTCAGGTCATGATCTCACAGTTCTTGGGATCCTGCCCCAAGTCAGGCTCTGCGCTGACAGCAGGACCTGCTTGGGATTCTCTCTCTCCCTCTCTGTCTGTCCCTCCCCTTCTCGCTCTCTCAAAATAAATAAATAAACACTTAAGACATTTTTTTTTACGAAACAAGGAAGGGAATTCTGACGCATGCTACAACAAGGATGAACCTTGAGGACATTATGCTAAGTGAAATTAATCAGTTGCAAAAATACAAATACTGTATGATTCCACTCTTATGAAGTATTTACAGTAGTCAAATTCATAAAACCAGAAAGTAGAATGGTGGTTACCAGAAGCCTGGGGGGAGGGGGGAATGAGGAGTTGTCTCACGAGGACAGTTTCAGTTTTGCAAGATGAAAAAGTTCTTGAGACCTGTTGCACAACAATGCGGATATACTTAGCACGACTGAACTGTGCGCTTAAAGTGGTTAGGATGGTAGGGGCGCCTGGGTGGCGCAGTCAGTTAAGCGTCCGACTTCAACCAGGTCACGATCTCACGGTCCATGAGTTCGAGCCCCGCGTCGGGCTCTGGGCTGATGGCTCAGAGCCTGGAGCCTGTTTCCGATTCTGTGTCTCCCTCTCTCTCTGCCCCTCGCCCGTTCATGCTCTGTCTCTCTCTGTCCCAAAAATAAATAAAAACGTTGGAAAAAAAATTAAAAAAAAAAAGTGGTTAGGATGGTAAATGTTATGTGTTTTTTTTTTACCACATTTAAAAAAATTATAGACAGTAAAAAGATCAGTGGTTTCCAGAGTTTCATGTCAAAACTCCTGGAACTGTACAAAACCAAGAGTAAACCATAATGTAAACCATGGACTTCAATTAATAATCAGGTATCAACATTAACTTATGCATTGTAACAAATACATCATGTAAACACAAGATATTACTAACAAGAGAAAACAGCCATGGAGAGAGGGCTACATGGGAACTCTGTACTATCTGACCAATTTTATGCAACCTTAAAACTGCTCTAAAAAAATAGGGGCTCCTGGGTGACTCAGTGGGTTGAGTACCTGACTCTTGATTTTGGCTTAGGTCATGATCCCAAGGTCGTGGGATGGAGCCCTGTGTCAAGCTCAGTGTTGAGCATGTAGCCTCCTTGGGATTCTCTTTCTCTGCCCATCCCTGGCTTGTGAGCGTGCGCGCGTACACACACACACACACACACACACACACACACACGCACACACACTGTCTCTCAAACAAAACAAAACAAAACTGTGGCGCCTGGATGGCTCAGTCAGTTGGGTGTCTGGCTCTTGACTTCAGCTCAGGCCATGATCTCATGGTTTGTGAGTTTGAGCCCCTCTTTGGGCTCTGCGCTGACAGCATGGAGCCTGCTTGGGATTCTTTCTCTCCCTCTCTCTCTGTGCCTCCCCTGTTCACACACTCTTTGTCTCTCTCAAAATAAATAAACATTTTTTAAAACCTGCTCTAAAAAATAAAGTTTAGTGCGACGTCTGGGTGGCTCAGTTGGTTGAGTCTGACTTCAGCTCAGGTCATGATCTCATGGTTTGTGAGTTCGAGCCCCCATCGGATTCTGGACTTACATTGCAGAGCTTGCTTCAGATCCTCTGTCTTGCTGTCTCCCCCCACCCCTTCAAAAGTTAATAAACATTAAAAAAATAAAGTTTAGTAAGTTAAAAAAAATTATGCGAAAGGTACTGGTCAGTTAGTTGGATTATTTCTGTTTCATGAAGCATGTGTTTTCAAGGTTCACCAATGTTGCTTAGTCCCTCGCAGTGTTCATCCACCCGTGTCGTACACCCAAGGCTGCCTCCAAACAATCTATGTCCTCATGCGTGTCCACCATGAGGCCAGGATTTGCCCAGGGATATCTGCCTAGGTCTCAGCTTTCTAAGTCACAGGACTTAATTATACCTCAATAAGCAGGGCCAGATAGCACTCTTAAAGGGCTGCTGTCTGCTCATCCCTGCCAAAGCATGGCATGATCCAGCTCTCCAACTGACGATAACCTCATGGGTGTAAATAACATATCATAGTTGTTTTAACTTACACTTCTCTAACTATTAAAAAGTTCAAATATCTCTTCATCTGTTTCTTGGTATCTTGCTTGTGAACTGCTTGTCATATACTTTGCCTATTTTTCGATTGGGATCCTTTCCTTTTTGTCGTGGTTTGCTGATGTGCAGAAGTTCCTTATATATACTAGACATTGGCCTTGGTTGGTGTCAGGCGTTTAAATATCTTCTCCCAAGTTTTCATATGTCTGTTAACGTTGTGTGTGGGTCGCTTACCTGAGCAGACATTCTTCTGAAATTTAATGACATTTACCAAATGTTTGCCTTGTAAACTGTACTTCTGTGGTTTTCTTTTTTTTTTTTTAACGTTTATTTATTTTTGAGACAGAGAGAGACAGAGCATGAAGGGGGGAGGGGCAGAGAGAGAAGGAGACACAGAATCGGAAGCAGGCTCCAGGCTCTGAGCCATCAGCCCAGAGCCTGACGCGGGGCTCGAACTCACGGACTGCGAGATCGTGACCTGGCTGAAGTCGGACGCTTAACCGACTGCGCCACCCAGGCGCCCCATCTCTTGTCTTCTTGATGACAACCATTCTAACTAGTGTGAGGTGATATCTCTTTGTGGTTTTCATTTGCATTTCCCTGATGATTAGTGATGTCAAGCACCTTTTCAGGTACCCGTTGGCCATCTGGATGTCTTCTGTGGAAAACCTTCTCCCCGGTTCCTCCGTCCAATTTTTTAACTGGGATGTTAGGTTTTGTTTTGCTATTGAGTTGTATGAATTCTGTATATGGTTTGATATTAACCCCTTCTCAGATATATGATTTGCAAACATTTTCTTCCATTTTATAGGTTGCCTTTTCATTTCCTTTGATTGTTTTCTTTGCTGTGCAGAAGATTTTTAGTGTGATATAGCACTATTTACTTATTTATTTTGCTCGCGCTTTTGCTGTTATATCCAGAAAATTGCTGCCGACCCAGTTTCAGGTCTTAAATTTAAGTCTTTAATTCATTTCAAGTTAATTATTGTGATGGTGTAAGACAGGGGTCCAATTTCATTCTTCTCCATGTAGATACCCAGTTTTCTTAGCACCATTTATTGAAGAGACCATTCTTCTCCCTTGAGTATTATCAGTTCCCTTGCCAAATCTTAACTGATTGTTTATGCATAGGCTTATTTCTGGGCTCTCTATTCTATTCCATTGGTCTATGTGTCTATTGTTATGCCAGTACCATGCTATTTTGATTCGCATAGCCTTGTAGTATAGTTTGAAACCAGGAAGTATGATGCCTCCAGCTTTGATCTTCTTTCTCAGGATTGCTTTGGCTTTTGTGGCTCCATACAAATTTTAGGATTGTTTTTTCTAAATCTAGGAAAAATACCATTGGAATTTTGATAGGGATTACATTGCATTTGTAGATTACTTTGGGGAATATGGACATTTTAAGAATATTAATTCTTCTGGTACCTGGGTGGCTCAGTCCGCTAAGTGGCTGACTTCGGCTCAGGTCATGATCTCGCGGTCTGTGAGTTCGAGCCCCGCGTCGGGCTCTGTGCTGACAGCTCAGAGCCTGGAGCCTGCTTCGGATTCTGTGTCTCCCTCCCTCTCTGCCCCTCCACCGCTCATGCTGTCCCTTTCTGTCTCAAAAATAAATAAACATTAAAAAAATTTTTTTAAAAATTTATTTATTTCGAGAGAGAGAGCGCGTGCACACAAGGGTGGCAGAAGAGCAGAGAGGGAGGGTGCCAGAGAATCCTAAGCAGGCTCCGTGCTGTCAGCACAGAGCCCGATGTGGGGCTCGAATTCACAAACTGTGAGATCACAATCTGAGCCAAAGTCAAGAGCTCAACTGAGACACCCAGGCGCCCTCCCACAGATTCCTTTTAAAAATGCGTTCCGTTGTTCTTTTTAGTCTGAATATTCATAATGAACGGACAGTGATCTCTGAATAGAAAAAGTTATATGGCTATTCACATTTAGGAAAAAAAATGTATCCCAAAGTCCCGCCCGTAAAAATTACTTATACAGAATTGTTCTATTTAATTTCTGAAGTCAGTTGCTCCCCAAAGGTTCTGCAATTATGTATCTTTATTTTCCCATTAAAATTCCAAAAGAAGCCTCTGGATTGAATAGACTCCAAATCACATGTCACCATTTCCTCTTCTTATGAAGCTGATGGTGAGAATGGAGACAAATAAGGGAGAACCGTGGGAGTTAAAACCCTGGAATCTGAGGCTGGGTAACAAAGGTTTCAAGACCAGTTCCATCATTGTCTAACAGCTCCCATAGCCTTGGAAAAGCCACTGAACCCCAGTTTCCTCACTTCTCAAACAGACATGATTGTGGTAAGGGTCGAATAGGACACGAATAGTAGCAAGTGAACATTCACTGGGGGGCGCCTATGAGCCAGGCATTGGGATAAGGTCCTAACAAGAATTACCTCATTTAAAAAAAATGTTTATTTATTTATTTTTTTTTGAGAGAGAGTGTGTGCACGCAAGTCGGGGAGGGGCAGAGAGAGAGGGAGACAGAGGATCCGAAGCAGGTTCTGCACTGACAGCAGAGAGCCAGATGCAGGGCTCAAAGCAACGAACGGTGAGATCATGACCCCAGCCAAAGTCGGACGCTTAATCGACTGAGCCAACCAGGAGCCCCAAGAATTATCTCATTTAATCCTTATGGCAACCACGCATTAGGCATTTTTATCGTCTCCATATCACAAGTGAGAAAACAAGATTACCCCTACTCGATGTCCTTGTACAAAGTAGCGCAGCTAATGAAGGATCAAATCGAGATTAATCTGTAGGCAGTCTGCCTCCAAAGTCCCATGTGCTTCACTGCGTGCTCCCAGAAGGCTCCTAAAACACCTGAGCTGGCATGAGGTGGGTGCTTAATAAATGGTCATTGTTATTAAAATGAGTAGTAAGACAATTAGATATGGTTGACACAGTTCATAAATCTCTGCTACTTTTCTTTTTGTTTCAACATGCGAAATCTATGAAATAAAGAAAGATTGCAACTGTTTGGACAGTGACCGGAAGTTCTCATTCGCTGCTGGGACATAGTCGAAACGGATTTGCCAGTATTTCATCTTCAAATTCAGTTCATTGGATTCCTCATCCTGCCTATACAAGGGTGGAGAATTCATAGACTTGCACTGTCCAATACAGTAGTCGCTAGCTACAGGAATTGAGATGTGCAAAATACATGTGGGATTTCAGTGATTTAGAATGAAAAAAATGTACACTATCTGATTAATATTCTCATATTGCTTACATCTTGAAATGACATAACTTAGGATACCTTGGGTTAAATTAGATACATTCTTTTTTTAATGTTTATTTATTTATTTTTGAGAGAGAGAGAGAGAGAGAGAGAGCGTGTGCAGGAGTGGGGCAGAGAGAAAGAGGGAGAGACAGAATCCAAAGCAGGCTCCAGGCTCCAGCCTCCAGGCTCCAGGCTTCGAGCTGCCAGCGCAGAGACCCAGGTGGGGTTCGAACATTTGAATTGTGAGATCATGACCTGAGCCGAAGTTGGACGCTTAACTGACTGAGCCACCCAGGTGCCCAAATGGGATATGTTCTTAAAGTTAATTTTATTTGTATCTTTTTACTTTTTATAAAGAGAATTTAAAGTTACTTATGTGGCATACATTGTATTCCTATTGGAGAAGGTGCTGGTCCTGGCAGGACCTGGCCAGTGATGCCTGAGTTTGGTTAGACATAATCATAGTTTATAAGATTCTAAATCTGATTAGAAAACTGAATGCCAAAATATGGCCAAAAGATTATTCTATAAAATAGCACATTGATAACTATATGAGCTATAGCCCCTAAGTTATATTAAAAACAATAAAAAACAAGAATGGGGAAGGGCATAACAATGATCAGATGTATATTAGATTCTTTCTCTTAAATAAATGGGACTCTGGGGCTCCTGGGTGGCTCAGTTGGATAAGCGTCTGACTTCAGCTCAGGTCACTATCTCTCGGTTTGTGAGTCTGAGCCCCGCATCACGCTCTGTGCTGACAGCTCGGAGCCTGGAGCCTGCTTCGGATTCTGTGTCTCCCTTTCTCTCTGCCCCTCCCCTGCCTGCACTCTGTCTCTCTGTCTCTCTCTCTCAAAATTAAATAAACATTTTTAAAAAATTAAAAGAAATAGATGGGACTCAAAAATGTCATTTCAATCTTCATTTTGACAACTAGAGAAATACCATGTGTTCTTGTTTCTGAGGTACCGATGTTTCACCTCAATAATATTGCGGATCAGAATTTGAGGGACAGTGAATGGGGTGGGGACAGAGGTCCTGGGGGGGGGGGTGGTTGGGGCAGTGGGGATGAGTGTCAGGTCGGCCTGGGACATAAGGCAGAAATAACAGCCATAGGAAAGTTGGGAGGAGGAGAAAAAATGACCAGTGTTGACTCTTGGTGCATCGGTCTCCTCCTCCCAGCCACCTGTCCAGCAGCTGAAGGCAGGGGTCAGATTTGTAACAGGAAGTGTTAGAGCCAAAGGACCAGCCCCTCCCCTCCAGCTCCTCCATTGCTGCCAGGTCCTGACTCATCCCTCCATTTATTCCAGTCACAGTGACAAGCTGGGAGAGAAGGGACAAGTCAGGTGCCGAGAACACAGGAAGGGAAGGTCTGACTAGGGAGAAGGGGGGTGGGGGGGATTGAATAGGAGTGGCTCCTGTTTCTCAAGCTGCTTCCCCCAGTTTATTTTGCAACCACTTCTGCCCCATCCCCCAGGGAGCCCGGCCTGGAAGGCAGGTGCGCTGTGGGCAAAGGAACAGCTCTTCCAGCAGCTCAGTCAGGAGCTACGTCTCCACCCCACTGTAGCCAGAGTTGTAAATCAGATCCCGTGAACAGCATGAAACCACCCTTTGCCTGTCCCGGTGAGTTAGACAGCTGAAGACACAGAGCCCCTTCATAACTAGACAGAAAATGTCAAGTTAAGTCCTGCACCTGCGCGGGAAGCACCAGGTCAGGGCTCAATTCAAATTTCTTACCTGCCATCAAGGGCCCAATATACTCAGGCGAAAATTACTTTTAGGAGCCATAGCCTGGGCAGGGCCTGAAAATGACTATAAAAGGTATTACACACTTTGAAATTAAACGCATATTTTAAAATCTTGCTTCTTGGGGTGCCTGGGTGGCTCAAGTCGGTTAAACTTCTGACTTTGGCTCAGGTCATAATCACAGGGCTCCTGAGTTCGAGGCCCGCGTTGGGCTCTGTGCTGACAGCTCCGAGGCTGGAGCCTGCTTTGGATTCTTTGTCTCTGACTCTCTTTGCCCCTCCCCCGTTTGGGCTCTGTTTCTCCCTCACTCGCTCTCTCTCTCAAAAATAAATAAACATTAAAAAATTTAAATCTTGCTTCTCTGTTTGCCAATATTTTAACTTTACTGGTGGGCATGTAATGCATTCCTTATTCCACAAAGATGGGTTAAACACCAGATGCATACCTGGGATGTGACCTGTGTGTCTTTTTACTTGGATCCCATCCGTTACACTAAAAGCCCCTGGGTCCAAGTCAACACATCTGGGCGCTCTGCCCTCCCCATTCGGGCTCTGGGCACCATCAGCGAGGTGGGGAGGATTTGGGAATTGGCAAGCTGTCTCCTTTGTCTGATTCATAAAACTGCAGTTACGGGGAAACTGTAAATCAGGGCCAAAGTCTGCATGCTTCTAATGCCAGAGGTGGGTAGGCTTCTTTAATTCATTAGACCAATGGAAAGATTTTAAAATTTTTTCAGCACAGAAATGTTAATAGGAGATTACTTCAAGAAGCCTAAGGAGTGAGATTTGGGGGTTGTGGGGGTGGGTTGGGGCAAGTGGGGTGGGGATCTTAAGGCTAAGAGATATGTAGGTAGAGAGGAAGGGAAACAAAGAACTGTGGGTTTCAGGGGTGTGTAGGGAGACCTGCTGTTCAACTCAAACCCTGCCCAGGCTCCCCCTCCTGCCCAGCCACAGCCCTGATGCAGCTTGCTTTCTCTATTTGCAAACAGAGAAGGCTTCATTTTATTTTAGTATGAATTCATACCTACGCTATAAATGTGAAAGGTCTAGAAAACCATTACTATGCCTCTAGAAATGCATTATTCATATTTTGTGTGTGGGGGGGAGAGCATTTGTTGTCATTCTTTTTCTGTGCATAACCTTTTTTTTTTCACATGGAGATCCATGTACATTTTGTATTTTTTTGCTTTAATATTACATGAAAAATCCTTTTCCAGTGACGTTACCTGGTCTTGAGAAACAATATTTTAAATGGTTTCATAATATCTTTAGAGAGACCGTCTACCCTGGTTTTGTTAATTTCTTATCCTCCAACTGCAGTGATTACAAATCTTTCCCCTTTTTACAAACAAAGCCTGAATAGATACCTGTACACACACACACACACACACACACACCATCTCTATGTATCTATCATCTATCAAAGGAAGGTGAACACGGGGGAGAAGATGGAGAAGATAGACGAAAAGATGGAGGAAAAGATGGAGGAGGCGGGGAGGAGAGGGAAGACGAAGGGAGGAGGGCTATTGCCTCACGTTAGGAATCCTGGTCCCGGGGAGCGGAGCCAGGAGCGGGCACGATCGTCACCCTGCCGAGGCTGCGGAACGGGGCGGAGCTGCCGGAGCCCGAAGCCGGAGGCCAGCCCTCCACACTGCGGAGAACCAGGCGGGCGCACTTGCCGCAGTGGCGCTTGGCCTTGGCCTCGGCGGTCTCTGGCGCCCCCTGCCGTTCTCACTGTAAACCTGGAAGGGGCGGCAGCTCTTCGTCCTCTCCCCATCGCCGCCGCCTCCTCCATTTTGCTACAGCTTTTCGCCCACCTCTCCCTCCTCTCTCTCCAGCCGCCCGCTTGTTAATTTCGGGGTTCCAGCCCGAGGAGCCCCTGGAGGAGGCGGCTGCTGTCGTTAGACCCAGGGGAACGAGCAGGCCCAGAGGGGGCCCAGGACAGGGGGGCGGGGGAATTGGCCAGAGTCCAGGTCCCCCTCCTGGCGTGGCGGCTGGTCTTGAGTGGTCGTACCTAGCTGCCAAGGCCCGGGGCCCCTCCTTGCAGATCCTGGTCTCTCAATCTCTGTGGAAGCAGGTGCTGGAAGGGACCGACCCTGGCTGTGGTGGGGACTGCACACCCTCGCCCTCCAATAGGTCCCCCGCTTCGGGCGGAGGCAGAGGAAATGGGACAGGAAAGCCAGAGGGCTGGGGTTTCTGAGGCCCGCACCTGCCATTGTCAAAGAAAAACCAGAGCGCGATAGTAAAATGGTGAAAACAGATTTTATTCAGGACTATTGCAACAGGGGAAAAGAACTTTCAGTATAGAACCAGGCTCAGTTCTGAATATGGCACAGACAAGTGGGAATTTACAGCCGAGAAGCAGAGAGACGGGGAATGGAAAATTACTAAGAAGAAATGTCACGGGTCAGAGGAATTGTGGCTAAAGCGACCTATCAGGATTCTTACTGATGGCAGGCTAAGGTGATCAGACATCACTGGGGGAGGGGTGGTGGATAAGGAACCCCATCATGTATTGATGGTGATCTGCTATGGAGGATGGGGATTTGGGCTAAACTGACTTAGCAGGTTTCTGATTAAAGATTGGACAATGCAGGGGGGCCTGAGTGGCTCGGTCTGTTAAGCATCAAACTCTTGATCTCAGCTCAGGTCTTGATCTCAGGGCCATGAGTTCAAGCTCTGTGTTGGGCTCCACGCTGTGCACGAAGCCTACTTAAAACATATATAAGTAAAACAAAATTGGACAATGCAGTGGTGAGCACGGAAGACCTAGTTGAAAAGTTCAGGGGAGGCTGAGTAGAGTTTGGTCAAAGAGAATTTTTGTCACCACTTCTTGGCCCAAGACCCTGGAAATGCCCAATGCTGGCACTTTAATGTTTGTTTATTTTTGTGTGTGTGTGTGAGAGAGAGACAGAGTGTGAACAGGGAAGGGGCAGACAGACAGAGACACAGAATCCGAAGCAGGCTCCAGGCTCTGAGCTGTCAGCACAGAGCCCGATGCAGGGCTCGAACTCATAAACCGTGAGATGGTGACCAGAGCCAAAGTCGGATGCCTAACCGACTGAGCCACAGAAGCGCCCCTCGATGGTGGTATTTTAGAGAGCAGGATGACTGTTCAGGATTGAGTGGAGGGGCTTGTGGGGGACATGAGGAAGCCACCTCTCCACCCCTTTTGTAGATCTCTAGAGCTCAGCCTGCTGGGGATTGACATTTCACTATCACTGATTCAGAGTAGTCTCAGATTCCAACCAGGCTCCTGGCCTGAGGGACTTCTCATGGTCCAGCTGCCAGGCTAAGTTAATCCACGTGGGGCCAGAAGGGACCTTAGTGACCCTCCACAAACCCAGCGTCAAGTCACCCCAAGTGAGGTTCAATTAGTATCTCATCTCACCTGGAACCCCTATATACATATGCCTCTCTGTGCCTCCTTTTTTTTTTTTTTTTTTTTTTTAAGATTTCAGTTTTAAGTGATCTCTACACCCGACGTGGGGCTCGAACTCACAACCCTGAGATCAAGAGTCACAGGCTGTAACAACAGAGCCAGCCAGGCGCCCTCTCTCTGTGTCTCTTGTGTTTGGACCAGGTTATCCCTCCTGCTGTCCCAGACCAGGGATTGGATGGCCAGACCCAAGCCACTTCGGCATGGTTTGTAGGCAGGGGATGACTCCCAGTAGGCAGACATGAAGGTTGATTCCAGAACCCACCCAGCTGCTGCCCCAGGGTCCCCATAGACCTCCCAAGCAGAGAGGGTTCACCAGGAGGACTGCTTGGTGGAGGAGGAGAGTTACAAACACTAGAGCCCAGGATTCCAGCCTGGACACTGATCCATTCACACAGCTTAGAGCTCAGAGCTTAGACATGTGACCCAGCCTTACAAAGACTCAGGATCTTCACATCTTTCCCCATTTCTTTTTTTAATTTTTAATGTTTATTTTTGAGAGAGAGAGAGAGAGAGAGAAAGAGAGAGAGCACAAGTGTGTGAGTGGGAAAGGAGAAGAGAGATCATGACCCGAACCGAAGTCAGACGCTCAACCAACTGAACCACCCAGGCGCCCCTCCCCATTTATTCTTCTATCCACACATTCACCAAGTATTTGTAGAGCTCCCAGGTGCTTGAGATGCAAAGAAGTTGCTTAGAGGAGGAAGGAAGGCAGATGGTGTTACAGCCAAGCAGAGTCAGAGAGCATGCGCAGGGGAAGCCAGGAAGAACTGGTCAGGAGGGGACCAGAAATTGCAGCTCTCAAGAAGTCACTTCAGAACGACGCTGTGAGCAGGGATTTGCCAAGTAGACAAAGAAAGGCTGGGCTCTCTTGGCAAAGGAACTAGGTGTGCAGTGACCCCAGGTTCCTCTTCACACAACCTAGGCTGCCCCGGAGCAGAGGAGGTGGGCAAGGCGGGCAGTAGCCAGAACATAGAGGACAGCGTGAGAAGTAGAGGAAGTGTGTTGGACTTGGGTTTGGCAGGTTGGCCACTGGCGATGTGGAGCGCGCCATCTTGGGGACTGGTGTTGAGCTTTGACCTCAGCATCCGGACAGATAGACATAGATCATCTTTCTGCCTTGAGAGGCACCAAGTTTCCCTCCTCACTTCAACCCAGTGACAACATCTGATTTATTTTTTTTTTTCAGAGTATTTCAAACTCTATTGGTTCTGTCCAAAGGCAACTTACAGATTATAAGTGTAAAGACTTATGTTGATTGTTTTTTGCAGGCAGTCAGGTAGCATTTTGATAACATGGTCAATGGTTTTAACACTTTGAAGGGAAAAAGCAAACATTAGCACCTGGTGAAAAAAGCCACCAGTGACAACCTCTGAATATCCCACTGTGCCAGGGGCGCTGGGTGGCTTAGTCGGTTAAGCGGCCAACTTCGGCTCAGGTCATGATCTCATGGTTCATGGGTTCGAGCCCCATGTCAGGCTCGGTGCTGACAACTCAGAGCTCAGAGCCTGGAGCCCACTTCAGATTCTGTGTCTCCCTCTCTCTGTCTGTGTCCCTCCCCTGCACTCTCTCCCTCTCTCTCTCTCTCTCAAAAGTAAATAAAAAATTTAAAAATATCCCACCATGCCAGGAATCTGAGGATGAGCCATTTGTTGGGATTTCTGCAAAAGTATTTGACCCAAGCCATTAGTGAATCAAGTTAGTGTTCTCTCCTTAAAGATATCCTCCCCATCCTCCAAAAAGGGGTGGGGGGGGGGTGGTCAGCTTGTCCCACGTGGGGCAGAAGCAAATTGTCATCTCTAGTTGCTGCTTTTTCTCAGAGCCTAAGGTACTTCTTGATAATGGGGTGCAGCCCAAGCTCCTTGAAAGTGACTTTGTTTCCTGCACACATTAAATCAATCTCAAAGGTGACAACAGGCATAAGAGTGAAAAGAATAGCAATACCGAAGGGGCAGGGACTGATGGACACTCACAGACTCCCTCAAGGTCTTTGATCCAGGTGTTAGGTTCCATGCCTGTCACTTGTTGGCGCTCTTTGCCACCACTGGTGTGTTTGAATAAAGTTAGAAATGTAACAACTTTTTTTTTTTTTTTTTTTTTTGGTAAAAAACAAAAGTCTAGAAGCAAAGGGAACAGTAGGAAATAAAAATCATGGGATGCCTGGGTGGCTCAGTCAGTTAAGCGTCAGACTTGATTTCTGCTGGGGGTCATGATCTCATAGTTTGTGGGTTCGAGCCCTGCATCGGGCTCTGTGCTGACAGTGCGGAGCCTGCTTGGGATTGTCTCTCTCTCTCTGCCCCTCCCCTCCTCAAAATAAATAAACTTAAAAAAAAAGGGAAATAAAAATCATAACCCAGGTGAGAAGGGATGAAGGAAGGCAGGCAGGAAGTGTGGGGAGGCAGATATACATACTCCCCTTGCAAACGTCTTGTGAACTTGAAATCAGGTGGGCTAGGTTGCCACCCTTCTTCTCTCTGGGACAAGTTCTGTCAGAAAGCAAGCCCGTAGGTTGCTTTCAGTGGGTGTAGGCCAGGAGGAAGGACTTCTGGAAGTTAAGTAGTTCAGGAGCTGACCCAGTTAGCCAGGCCCACACACCCTTCCCAAGAAGCCTTCCTTTCAAGCTAGTGATGTGATTTGCCTCCTGCCCTTCAGGGCTCCATGCAAGGGTGGGGGTTGCTGTGGGGGCCTCTGCCTGCTCCATGAGACATTCTCAGAGTCCCACCATCCTGGCCCAATGACCCCTCACCCTACCTTGGCAGCCTCCTAACCGCCCGTTAGGAGGTTCAACCACCTGTTGAATCTCTAATTCAACCAACCGGCCACCTACTCTTCCCAGAAAAAGTCTCACTCTGGCCTGAGGTTTTACAACACAGGGAGCGAAGGGGATGTCGGGAAACAGGAGGCAGGGACCACGATATCCCACAACTCAAGTGTCGTACTTTCAACTTGACCATGGTCTTTCACGCACCAACGCCACCTATGGGGCATATACAGTGCTGTCTCCTTTCATTTAGAAAGGACTAAATGGATGGGTGGATGGATGGATGGGTGGGAGGAAGCGATGGAGGAGAAAGAATGAGGTCTAGAGAAAAAGTGTGGAAGGACTGAAGAGAGGTGGGGGTGAGAGAGAGGAGAAAGAGAGGGAGGGAGGGAGGGAAGGAGAAAGACGGAGGGAGAGGAGGCACCAGACAAGGAGGAGGGAAGATAAAGGGAGGCGAGATCTCTCAGGGGGTCCCCGGGAGAGAGGGAGGCTGAAGGAGATTCTTAAGGCCTCTAGCCCGGCTCTCTTTCTGGACTCGCCCACGATGCCTCAGTGACCTCAGCATCTCTTCAGTGAAGTATCAGCATTCTGAGACCTGCCATGATCTGCCCTCCACCCCCACCACCACACGCACCTTCCAGTCTAGGGAAACTTCCACTGCGAAATCATGGTGCACATCCTAGACGCATTTCCTTAGCATCAGCGTCTATTGCACGTAGGCCAGCGTGACTTGTTCCGGAAGCCTCCTCCAGCAACAAGAACAGTGTTATCCTCAAGGAGCTGGCAGTTTAATGGAGTCAGTGTCCCGTGCGGCAGGCAGCCAGGGCCTCCGAGGAGAGCATGGGTGAGAAGTGCATGGAAAGAGTCTGGTCTTGTCTGGGGCAGTTGGGGGATTCAGGCTCCAAAGTCAGCACATGCCCGCTCTGAGAACCCACTCTTGGAAACCAGATGTCTCTGCAAGGAGGGGGAGAGTCCCCATAAATCAATGGCTTTCTTCCCTCATAGTCTAGCAGACTGCCCCAGGCTAGGAGAGCAAGTCCCATCCAACTGGAAGCTTCTGGCACTGGTGTACCCAGAGTTCATAGCCTAGCATGGCTTAGAGGAGACTTGGGTCTGACCCTACCCCCCCATCTCTGACAGAAACCGCACTACTCTAAGGTAGTTCTTGGCCACCTTGTGAGTGACCACGGCCCCCACAGCCTGCGGGGCAGGCTGCTACTTGGGGCCTCTCCCTACCTCTCTAGCTCTCACCAGCCCAGTTGGCTTGGTGTGGCAACCCAGACTGCTACATCCTGGATATCTCTCCTCAGTTCTTCCCTACTCAGCCCCCCACACCCAAAAAGAAAGGCCCTCCACCCACCCCACATAGATTCCCCGGCCCACCGTCTAAGGGAGAAGGCTGAGGGAACATTTGGTGTGATTCCCATTCCGGGTGCTCTCCCCCTGGCCTGCAGACAAGACAGTCCATCTCTGGGCCATCTGCTCTGCGGTCGTCACCCCTGTGCTCCACTCCTTCGCCCCCAGGTCAGTCCCAGGGCTCAGTCCTATACCTGCCTCTGGGGCTCTGCCCTCCACCTCTCAGAATCACGGGGAAGGAACAGCTCCTCAGTTTCTCGGTGCCTGAGGCCCCATGTCAGGGTGGCCCGGGGCCAGGCTTAGGATGAAACAAGATGTTGCTGTGAAGGGTAGGAGCGAATCACTTTCATGGGCCCAAGGGCATAACTTCCGTTCAAGTTTCTTTTTCTTGTCTTTTAGGTTTATTTACTTATTTTGAGAGAAAGACAGAGAAAGCAGACGGGGGAGTGGCAGAGAGAGAAAGAGAATCCCAAGAAGGCTGTATGCTGTCAGCGCAAGCCCGATGCAGGGCTCAAAGCCGGGAAGCATGAGCTCATGACCTGAGATGAAATGAAGAGTCAGACGCTTAACTGATGAAGCCACCCAGGTGCCCCCTCCCTTAAGGTTTCTTGTGTACCTGCCAGAGAATATTCATCTCTTTCTAAACGAGTTGTTTTATACCCCTAGCCTGCATGATACCCCATCTTCATTATTTCTAATTATTGTCACTTTGATATCTGAAAATGACTTTTGTGTGTGTGTGGTTGTGGTTGTGGTGGTGTTCATTTCCATTTCTTTTTTCACTCGTAAGATGACTATGTTCTCACGGTTTGCTCAGGTCCTTTGTCACTTTATATTTGGGGTAACTACTGGTGTTTAAAAAAATTTTTTTTTTTAACGTTTATTCATTTTTGACAAAGAGAGAGCATGAATGAGGGAGGGGCAGATTGAGAGGGAGACACAGAATCGGAAGCAGGCTCCAGGCTCTGAGCTGTCAGCACAAAGCCCGACGCGGGGCTCAAACTCACAGACTGTGAGACCATGACCTGAGCCGAAGTTGGTCGCTCAACCGACTGGGCCACCCAGGTGCCTCTGGCATTTTTGTTGTTGTTGTTGTTCTGTTAAATTAACTTTTAATGAGGGGCGCCTGGGTGGCGCAGTCGGTTAAGCCTCCGACTTCAACCAGGTCACGATCTCGCGGTCCGTGAGTTCGAGCCCCGCATCGGGCTCTGGGCTGATGGCTCGGAGCCTGGAGCCTGTTTCCGATTCTGTGTCTCCCTCTCTCTCTGCCCCTCCCCCGTTCATGCTCTGTCTCTCTCTGTCCCAAAAATAAATAAACGTTGAAAAAAAATAAAAAAAATAAAAAAATTAACTTTTAATGAGTTCCTACTTTGTGTCATGCAAGAACTATGCAAGGCCATTAGGGTATAGAGATGAAGCAAACACATGCCTGACCCTTCATATGACAGTCTTCATGGGAGAGCAGGGCTCCTAATGAGATCATTTTTCATACCATAGTAAGATATTTGCATCAAGCACACGGAAAGGGAGTGTTTTCTGCTGAAAGAAAATACTGGAACCGGGTAGTGGCAATATAAGAATGAACTAACAGAAGAAAACAGAGGAAAACACAGATAGAAAGGACAGCAGGAGGGGCGCCTGGGTGGCTTAGTTGGTTAAGCGTCCGACTTGAGCTCAGGTCGTGATCTCACGGTTCATGAGTTCGAGCCTCGAGTCCAGCTCTGTGCTGACAGCTCAGAGCCTGGAACCTGCTTTGGATTCTGTCTCCCTCTCTCTCTGCCCCTCCCCCATTTATGCTCTGTCTTTCTCTCAAAAATAAATAAACATTAAGAAAATTAAAAAAAAAAAAAAAAAAAAGGACAGCAGGAATAAAGGCCCAGGGGCACAAAGCAGCACTAGGTAGTGAAGAGCCCAGCGGCCGTGGGTGGAGGTGGGAGAGCAGGAGGGTTTGAAAGATGAGGCAGTTGGGGCTAGAAGGGGCCAGAATACGAATGGCCTTGAACTCTACTTGACGGAGTTTGGACCACTTTTTGGAGATAAGGAAGAGCTGTTGGGCCTCGAGTAGTGTCCGGGCCTTGAATTTTCTGTGGGTTCACTGCCCATCCTCTCCGTGGCAGAAGCGCCAGCAATGCCTTCAGGGTCTCCTGCAGCAGAGGCAACATTCACAGGCTAACATGTCATCCACGCAATGGGCCCATTTTACTGGTGTGGGGAAGGACAAGAAGACGTCTCGTCTTGTGAAGACAAGTTGAGTTTAGTTACCAGAACCTTGTCAGAGTCTTTTCCGTGAACTTCCTTGAAGATGAAGCACTTTTGCAAAAAACACTTCCTGCCAAAGCGGCAGAGTAGAATCTGCAGGTGACAGAAGGCTTAAAAGAGTTAAGGATCTGATAAGAGCTCACAATAAGGCAACTGACAAAAGAATTTGGTGATTTCTGTGACACACATTTTATTTATTTATTTATTTATTTATTTATTTATTTATTTATTTATTTATTTTTATTTTAACAGTTCTTTTTTAAGTGTATTTATTTTTGAGAGAGAGAGAGAGACAGAACGAGTAGGGGCTCGATCTCGTGAACTGTGAGAGCATGATCTGAGCCAAAATCGAGAGTCAGACGCTTAACCGACTGAGCCACCAGGCACCCCTGTGACATACATTTTAAAATCATGACTGATAACACTATAGCAAGACATCAGGCTTTAGGAATTTCATATAAATATATCCTTTAAAAAAGTTTAGCATCATTTTTTTTGACATGCTTCCCATGAAATGTAACATATACAAAAATTACATTGTAAAAAAACATAGCTCTTTGAATAGAGACGACTCAGTTTTTTAAACAATCAAAGACCCAGTAAAGACAAAACAGAATCTTTGTTTTTTAGACAGATTACATTAGAGGGAAAGAGAAACTGTTGTTTACAATTTCTTATTAAGAGCAGGCCAATATCTAAGAAAACTTTGTCCTCTTAACAGAGAGAAAACCAAATTCTAATTTAGCACGAGTGTACTTTTTGATATTAAAATTCTCCTTATTTTTTCTTTTTTTTCAGTTTTTAAAAAATTGTTTTTAATGTTTTTTTATTTTTGAAAGAGACAGAGACAGAACGTGAGTGCGGGAGGGGCAGAGAGAGAGAGGGAGACGCAGAATCCGAAGCAGGCTCCAGGCTCCGAGCTGTCAGCACAGAGCCCAATGCAGGGCTCGAACCCAACAACTGGGAGATCATGACCTGAGCCAAAGTCGGACGCTCAACCTACTGAGCCACCCAAGAGCCCCCTTATTTTTCTCTTTTTCACTTATGTAAGTCCATTCCAATCTCTTAGCTTGACTACCTTTTCCATAGACCTTCCACAACTTTCTGCCCATTCAGCCTTTATCCCCAAACTGTGAATCAGGTATCCACTCACACAGCTAAAGCTTTTTACTGATATTTGTGATCTTATGGAGGCTGTGGACTAGAATTGGGGCATGGGAACTGGTGCAGCAGTCTGTCTTTTTAAAAGCCTCCCCCTTTTCCCCTTTGGTCTCTTTGGTCAATGTTTCATTTATTTCCTGGAGTGTTTATGTTTCAAAGGCATGATACAATTTACAACTTCCCAGGACAGAGAAAGAATGCAAGTTTTCTCCTCAGAGTGTTTAGGTAATTGCTATGGAAAATTTTCCTTGGGCACCTGGTTGGCTCAGTTGGTAGAGCATGTGACTCTCGATCTCAGGGTCATGAGTTCAAGCCCCATGTTGGGTGTGGAGCCTAGTTGAAAATTTCTTTTTTTCTCAGTATAAGGGGTCAGAAAGCATGAGGCATTTCGTACATTTCTTCATGAAACCTAACATCCTCCTCTTCTCTTTCCTCACTTTCTCAGAGATTCCACCTGTTCGCATCCTAATCAGGCTTTGTCACAAATGCTCGGATCTTAATCTGAGGCATTTTAGGCTCTCCTAGCTTTGCCAAATGTCACGCTATAAGATCTCTAACTTGGGGTGCCTGGCTGGCTCATTGGGTGGAGCGTGTGACTCTTGATCTCAGGGTTGTGAGTTTGAGCCCTACATTGGATGTACAGATTACTTAAAAAAAAAAGTCCTCTAACTCATTATCCTGTTCCCCCACCTCGTCTGCCATCCCCAAAGCTAGTACAACCACACATTCTTCTTTAAAAAAAATTTTTTTGGGGGGGGGGTGCCTGGGTGGCTCAGTCAGTTGGGCGTCCGACTTCAGCTCCGGTCACGATCTCGCGGTTTGTGGGTCCGAGCCGTGAGTTGGGCTCTGTGCTGACAGCTCAGGGCCTGGAGCCTGCTTCGGATTCTGTGTCTCGTTCTCTCTCTGCCCCTCTCCCACTTGTTCTCTGTCTCTCAAAAAGAAATAAATGTAAAAAAATTTTTTTAAAGATAAAATAAAGAATAATTTTTTAATGTTTATTCATTTTTGAGAGACACAGAGAGACAGTGTGAACAGGGGAGGGGCAGAGGGAGACACAGAATCTGAAGCAGGCTCCAGGCTCTGAGCTGTCAGCACAGAGCCCAACACAGGGCTTGAACCCATGAACCACAAGATCATGACCTGAGCAGAAGTTGGGCGCTTAACCGACTGAGCCACCCAGGCGCCCCCTGTCTCCTCACTTCAAAATAAATGCCACATGCAAAAGAATGGAATTAGGTCCCTTGCGTATGTGAGCACCATACGTGAAAATCAACTCAAAATGGATTAAAGACTTACACGTAAGATCTCACAGGCTGGGGCGGCGGGGGGGGGGGGGGGGGGGGGG
>NW_024420586.1:24318595-24366005 GCF_014898765.1 Herpailurus yagouaroundi
CCCCCCCCCCCCGGCTATCTCTCTCTCAAAAACAAACATTTTTTAAAAAAAGAAAATACAGGTTATTGTATGAGATTTCGTGAGGTCTTAACGAACAGGACTTTTATCTGCTGCTTACGTGGTGGCGGGCACTCCATAAGTCATCAATACTGTCTTGCGCATTAACTAGGGCGATAGGGGTTAACGCTCCCTCCGCGCAGCTTCCTGAAGCCCCCGACAAGCCCCGCCCCTGTCGCCAAGTTCACAGGTGCCTGCGCAGCCTGTGCGGCGGCACCAACCAGAGGCACGCACAGACCCCAAGGGACGGGGAACCTAGGGAGGGTTGGGGGAGACCTAGAAGGGAGGGGCTGGAGTGGGATGTGACGAGCCCGCCGAGGTGCCCAAGGAGACGTGAGAGGCGGAGAGAGAAAGGGGAGATGCTGGAGGGGCGACGTGGCCCCACGGCAGGAGCCGGTTCCAGGCGGGGGCGCCTGGGTGCTCCAGGTCTGATTACGGGGGCCCGACACCCGCAGTGACTTGGCAGAACGCCGGCTCCCCACCGGGCGAAACAGGCACCCACCCATCGCTGGATCCACCAGGCTCCTCGCTCATCGCGTAACCTAAACGCCGCCCCCCCCCCCCCCCGCCCCCGCCTGCAAACCAAGGAGTTGACTGCTTCAACCCTGAGATCTTTCTCGAACCTTCCAGCTCTGTTGGGGGCTGGCCAAATGCAAGCTCGCTCCCAGAGCCAAACCGTAGCTCCTTAGCGACCAATGCCAGGGTGACTGGCGATGGAGAGCCGTTGGGGGCCTCAGGTGCTGGAAGAGGAGTATTTACTGTCGGCCTTCACACACCTTATGTCTGGAAAAGCTGCGTCGGAGCACCAGGAGGATGAAGGGGGGGGGGTATCTGCTAGCCCCCGTTATTAGTGGCTTCTAAATGTCACTCACCACGAGAAGATTCAGGGCTCTTTGAAGAAATCGCTCTTTCTAGGGCTGAGCCAGGAAAGTACAAGATGAGCTTGGAACATCTTGTGCCAGAAAGTAAGGGAGTGCTCAGAGGATGCTGGGGACATATCCGAATGATAGGAGAGGCAGCCCAAAGAGGGTCTCACTGGGTCAAATCTGGACAATTGAAGCACCAAAATAAATAATATTAAGACTTCTAGTTCCCACCAAGTTGGAGTAGCCCCATTCCTCCCAAACCCTCCCGCTTGCAACTAAAGATTCCTGTAGCACAACAAACAGGAAGTTCTGAAAGGTGGAAAGAAAACAAACTTCCTAAGGACCCCCAGGATTTGAGAAATAACAGGGCAGTGAATTTCCTCAGCTGCCTCACTGCCACCTGTAAGCCCTGGATGGGGGCCCATCCAGAACTGCCCACAGGAGTGGAAGAAAAATAAAAAATAAAAAGCCACGGGGAAAGTCTGCTCCCCTTGGCCAAAGGTGCCAAAATACAGGTGGACTAACAACAGGAAACTTTTTAGGTAATACCAGCCCCGCAGCAGCCGGGTACCAATGGAAAATTCACCCCCACTCACTTGAACAGATTACACCAGGCAGCCTGCACATTCTCCTCACTTCTCGGGTCAGCAGGGCCCAGCAAGCAGGTGAGTTTACAATCCCACACAGAGATGAGGAGATGATGCAAGCCTGTGCCCTAATTTTGCTGGGGACACATTTCCTGCTGAGGGAGGAGACGAGTTTCCGGGCAGTGTAAGTGGGGTTGGATGGGTCGCATCTCCCATATATTTGCTGAGTTTTTGTTTAGTAGTTTTATCAATTGATAAGAGTGGGTGTTGAAGTCTTCAACTCAGTGCATCTGTTTATTTCTCCTTTCAGCTCCATTAGGGTTTTTTTTAAATATTATTATTGAAGGGCGTGCGTGGGTGGCTTGGTTGGTTGAGTGTCCCAGTGTTGATGTCAGCTCGGGTCTTGATCTCAGGGTTGTGGGTTCAGGCCCCTCGTTGGGCTCCACGCTGGGCATGAAGCCTACTTAAAAAACATTATTGACGTATAGTTGACATGCAGGGTTATATTAGTTTCAGGTGTACGACATCGTGATTTGACAATTCTATGCATTATGCAGTGTGCTCACCACAATAAGCATAGCTTCTGTCACCATGTAACATTATTGCAGTATTGTTGACCCTGCTCCCTAGGCTGTACCTTTTTCATCCCCATGACTTATTTATTTTATAACTGGAGGTTTGCACCTCTTAATCCCCTTCACCTATTTCAGTCATCTCCCCATCCCTTCTCCCCTCTGGCCACCACCAATTTCTTCTTTGTATTTATCAGTCTGTTTCTGTTTGTTGTTGTTTTATTTTGTTTTAGTTTTTTAGATGCCACATATAAATGAAATCATATGGCATTTGGTTTTCTCTGCCTGATGTATTTTACTTAGCATAATACCCTCTGGGTCCGTCCATCTTGTGAGCGGCAAGATTTCATTCTCTTTTATGGCTGAGTAATATCCCATTGTATGTATATATACCACATCTGCTTTATCCATTCATCTATGGACCCACACTTGGGTGACTTCCGCATCTTCGATGTTGTAAACAACGCTGCAACGAACATAGGGGTGCATGTGTCTTTTTGAACTAGTGTTTTTGTTTTCTTTGGGTAAATACCCAGTAGTGGAACTACTGGACCGTATGGTATTTCTATTTTTATATTTAAAAACAACCTCCATACTGTTCTCCATAGTGACTGCACCAATTTACATTCCTACTGACAGCGTATGGCAATACTCATCATTTCTTGTGTTTTTGATACTAGTCATTCTGACTGGTGTGCATCAGTTTTTGGTTTACGTATTTTGAAGCTCTTTTGTCTGGTACATGCACATTTAGGATTGTTACATCTTCCTGGTACGTTGATCCTTTTATCATTATGCAACGTCCCTCTTTGTTTTTACTAAAGTTTTTGTTTTGTTTTGTTTTGTTTTTTGGGTTCTTTTTGTTTTTGTTTTTGTTTTTTGTTCTGAAGTCTACTTTATCTGATATGGTGTTAAATATACGTGGAGAAAAGATTTAAGACAATTACATTTAAAAAGTGGGAAGGGTAAAGGAAGTAAGGTTTCTAGACCTCATTCAAAGTAGCAAATGCTGATACCAATAGATAAGTTACATTATCTACTGGTTACGGAAGGCAACCACTAAGAAATCTATACAAAGCTCCACACTCAAAACACTATAAATAAGTCAAGATGGAATCCTAAAACATCTTCAAGGACCCCACAGGAAAGTAAGAAAAGAGAAAGGAATAAGAAACAGAGAAAACAGGGGCGCCTGGGTGGCTCAGTCAGTTGAGCGTCCGACTTCGGCTCAGGTCATGATCTCACAATCTGTGAGTTCAAGCCCCGCGTCGGGCTCTGTGCTGACAGCTCAGAGCCTGGAGCCTGTTTCAGATTCTGTGTCTCCTTCTCTCTCTGACCCTCCCCCATTCATGCTCTGTCTCTCTCTGTCTCAAAAATAAATAAACGTTAAAAAAAAACAGAAACAGAGAAAACAAACAAAAAACCCATTAGCATGGCAGGCTTACACTCTAACATATCAATAATGATCTTAAATGTAAATGATCTAAATTCATCAATTAAGACACATTGGCAGAGTGGATTAAAAACATGACCAAATACCATGCTAGAGGGGCACTTGGGTGGCTCAGTTAGTTAAGCTACCAACTCTTGGTTTTGGCTCAAGTCATTATCTCATGGTTTGTGAGATCGAGACCCACGTCGGGCTCTGTGCTGACTGTTTGAAGCCTGCTTAGGATTCTCTCTCCTTCTCTTTCTGCCCTTCCCCCACTCACACTTATGCTTATGTGCTCTCTCTCAAAACAAATCAGTAAGAAAAACTTAAAAAAACAACAACAAATAACATGCTAGAATAAAGAACTCCCAAAAGTCAACAATAAAAAAAACAAGCAATCCCATTAGAAAATGGGCAAAAGGTATGAAGAGACATTTCACTGAATGGGATATGCAGTGGCAAATAAGCCACGAGATGTTCAGCCCCACCATCCATTAGGGAAATTAATACTGAAACCACAAAGAGCTATTACTGCACACCTGTCAGAATGGCTAGGATCAAACACACAAGAAACAACAGGTGTTAGCGAGTACCTGGAGAAAGGGACCCCCTCCTGAACTGTTGGGCACGCAAACTGGTGCATCTACTGTGGAAAAGAGTATGGAGGTTCCTGAAAAAGTTAAAAACAGAACTACTCTACCATCCTGCAATCACACTACTGGGTATTTACCCCCAAAATACAAAAACACTGGGGCACCTGGGTGGCTCAGTCAGTTAGGTGTCCAATTGCGGCTCAGGTTATGATCTCACAGTTGGTGAGTTCGAGCCCCACGTCGGACTCTGTGCTGACGGCTAAGAGCCTGGAGCCCGCTTCGGATTCTGTGTCTCCCTCTCTCTCTCTGCCCTTCCCCTGCTCGTGCTCTGTCTCTCTGTCTTTTAAAACTGAATAAATGTCAAAAAAAGTTTTTTATTTTGTTTAATGTTTATTTATTTTTGAGAGAGAGAGGCAGTATGAGCGGGGGAGGGGCAGAGAGACAGGGGGACACACAGAATCCAAAGCAGGCTCCAGGCTCTGAGCTGTCAGCACAGAGCCCGACAAGGGGCTCGAACCCACGAACTGTGAGATCATGACCTGAGCTGAAGTCGGCCACTTAACCGACTGAGCCACCCAGGTGCGCCCCCCCCCCCAATTTTTTTAATAACTCTTATAGACTAAAGATGAAGACAATGAAAGCCTTTTTCTCCCTTACCAACTTGGAAGTTTTGATGCCAAAATTGCATGTATTTCCAGGTGCTGTGGCTTCCCCCTATTCAATTAATGCCCTGGCATGGTTCTGGTTTGGGTGGTGATTAGTTTGATTGCTTCTTGTATGGCATTTTCTTCCTCTACGTCTCACTGCTTTTAAAACTGAAGATATTTGGGGTGCCTGGGTGGCTCAGTCGGTTGAGCTTCCGACTTCGGCTCAGGTCGTGATCTCGCGGTCTGTGAGTTCGAGCCCCGCGTCGGGCTCTGTGCTGACAGCTCAGAGCCTGGAGCCTGTTTCCGGTTCTGTGTCTCCCTCTCTCTGACCCTCCCCCGTTCATGCTCTGTCTCTCTCTGTCTCAAAAATAAATAAACATTAAAAAAAAAAAACTTAACATATTTAAAGGGTTCTGAGATTTTCCCTCGATTAAAAGTTTTCACTATTTTTTCTATATGCTATTTTTGACAAATTCCGATAAGTTTCAGATATTTCTAGGGTATCTAGTAGTTATTTGGAGAAAAAACAAAAATTCGTCATCTATCTTACTCCTTATGCCACAAGAAATTCCTTCTGGATAGAAGCTTTAAATGCTAAAAACAAAACAATACAATACAAACCCAGACAAACCTAAAAAAAAAAAAAGACATTGGGAGTATTAAATTAATAGAAAGGCAAATATATGTTTTTAAAACTCAGGTTTGAAGCCAGGTTCTTTTTTTTAAGTTTATTTATTTATTTTGAGAGAGAAAAAACACAAATGGGGGAGGGGCACAGAGAGAGGGAAAGAGAGAGAATCCCACTGTTAGCGCAGAGTCCCATGTGGGGCTCGAACTCACGCATCATGAAATCATGACCTGAGCCGAAGTCGGATGCTCAACCGACTGAGCCAGCCAGGCACCCCAAAGGTGAATATTTCTATAACTGACAAATCAGATGTCATGAAAGAAAAAGAACTGACAAATTAAGCCTCCTAAAAATATAATTGTGTATGCTTCTGAACATTTTGCTATTCTTATACCAACATATTTTTTTTTTACCAGAAATGAGTTCAGTGAATGGTTATTGCTTTGCAATTTATTTTTATTCACTTGGCAATAAAATAATGGTGTCTTTCCAAAGTAGTGCCTTTGTTTTAATGGGTGTATAAGTATCTCATTATATTGAAATCGAGAATGTATTCTCTTTCATATTCTTCCCTTTTGTAAATGTCTTAACTGACTAGGTTATAGGAGAAGCAAAGAATAAGCCTACGCCAATATTTATAATGCCTAGAGATTCTTTTCAAAGGGTTTCAAAGCACCTAATCCAATGTTTTTTTTGTGACATCCTCTGTTCCAGTGTGTGACTGGACATAAGTGATTCTGGAAAAAAAAATGCTGAGTCACAGGACATATCGTTTTTTTCACCACTCCCAGGTGGACATGAATCTTAATATTAAAAAAAAAAAAACCAATAGTAATTAAGATTCTGAAGACAATAAAGTTATGGACGTTGGAAAATTGAATCGTTTTTGATGAGGGAAACAAAGGCATTGTAGATTAAATTAAAATCTCCTCACAGCTTGCAGCCCACTGAGAGACACCGGAAATGTGCAGAGCGTGACCTTCCTAGAGGAACTCATGGCTGCCTTGGTGCCTTAATGTTTATATTTTATTAACAACTAAAAGTAACTTTATCTTAACAGCTGAAAGCCTTGCATCAAAATTCCTTGGAGACTTACTTGATCACTCTTCCCCCTCCCTCCACAAACTTAAAAGTACAGTGCAGCTCTTTCTACCCACGGGGTCCTGTCCCTGTGATATAATAAAATCACTTTTTGCACCAAAAACGGCTCAAGAATTCTTTCTTCTCCATTTGCTCATGAACCCCACTTTAAATTTCGTCAGTTTTGCTTTGCAGAGCCATGATAAAGATGTGCCATTTTAGTTATTAACTTTAAAAAATAGGGGCGCGTGGGTAGCACAGTCAGTTGAGCATCCAGCTCCTGATTTTGGCTCAGGTCTGGATCCCAGGGTTGTGGGTTCGAGCCTCTCGTCGGGCTCTGTACTGACAGCTCAGAGCCTGGAGCCTGCTTCGGATTCTGTGTGTGTCTCTCTCTCTCTGCCCCTCCCCTGCTTGCACTCTGTCTCTTTCACTCTCAAAAATAAATTAAAAACAACAACAACAACAAAATAAAAAAATTTCCCTTACACCCTCCGTGGCCTGTTTCCTTCCAGAAAATTCCATGGACAGGATTTTGCACATAGCCTGGTAGAGGGCCCTGTGTTCTGAGCCACAATCAAGCATATGTAGGAGACACTGCAGACCCAGTTAGGATGGAAATCAGGAATGAGGGCTTCTAACCTCCCACACTCCACCCACAGGGCTATCAGTTTCCATTTACAGCTGTTCAGGCATGTAATACAACAGCTTAGAAGAAATACATTCAAAAGGAATACATCACAATGGTAAAGGATGGTTATTACTGTCGAGATGATGGCTGATTTTGCCACATTCTTTTGTTTTCCTGATTTTAATGGTAGCACATGTATTTTGTTTTGAATATTCCACTTTCAAAAAGAAAATACAGAAGAAAGAAAAAACAAGAGACAGGAAGTAAATATATGCTTATCAAAAAGATTCAAAACATTTAGACCCACTTTTTAAAAAACTTATTAAAAGCATTTTTAGAACAGTATAAAATAACGTAGGGGCACCTGGGTGGCTCAGTCGGCTAATTGTCTAACTTCGGCTCAGGTCATGATCTCGCAGTCTGTGAGTTCTAGCCCCACGTCAGGCTCTGTGATGACAGCTCAGAGCCTGGAGCCTGCTTCGGATTCTGTGTCTCCTTCTCTCTTTCTGCCCCTCCCCTGGCTCTGTCTCTCTCTCAAAAAATAAATAAACATTAAAAAAAATGTTAAGTAACATACATGAGAATGACCCATTTAACCTTTATCTAATTTGTCATGTTTATCCTTTCAGCAAAAAAAGTGGAAGAATCGACTTATGTGAAGAAGGCACGGATCACTCTTCCAGAAACAAATTTTATCTTGATTTCAAGGAGGAAAAAACTGTCTGTGATGACTTTCTGTCATCCGAGTATATTTTGAATTAAAGGGTCACTTGTGTGTTTATTCCACAAATATTGAGAGATTACTTTTATGTACCAGGCATTTTTCATTCCATAAACTTCCTCCCCACCCCCACCCCCAGTAGGTTTTCCTGCCTAATCTAGATCACAAGCCCTTCTCATTAGGAAACTAGCATGGTTACTATTTTCATTCTGTCTGGTAGATCTTTGTCTCCCCAACCCCAGCTGTCACTTGGCTAAGGCCCCTTCTTTCCTTAGCCTTCATCAGACTCTTCCAGACACCAGGTTTTCCGCTTAACTGTGGGGACCAGGAAGGAAGGCCAGGAAACCCCTGAGCCAAATCTGCTGACATGGAAGTCCCCTGTATGCAGAAGTGGACTGTACTTAAAGATTAAGTAGGTTTGTAAACATTCTCTAGTTTCAAGCCAGGGTATTTCCTCTTTCCCATCATATTTTATTTTACATTTTTAAATGTTTATTTCGAAATGATTTGATTTGTTTACTTTTAAATGTTTTATTTATTTTTGAGACAGACAGACAGAGTGCGAGCAGGGGAGGGGCAGAGAGGGAAACAGAGGATCTGAATGAATCAGGCTCTCCACTGAGAGCTGAGAGCCCCATGCAGGGCTCCAACTCACGATGAAATCATGACCTGAGCCGAAGTCGGAAGCTTAATCGACTGAGCCACGCAGGTGCCCCTACTCGGAAATGATTTTAAATTTACAGAAAACTTGCAAGAATAGTACATAGACACTTTTATGATGAATAGGATATTTTGTAGACTCAAACCCCTCCCAACCAGTTAATATTCATTGACTACTCTTGCCTAAATTAAGAATGATTGAAAGCGGAGATTTTCTTTTTTAAAATGTTTATTTATTTTGGGGAGAGAGAGCGTGAGAGAGCACACAAATAGGGGAGGGGCAGAGAGAGAGGGATACAGAGAATCTGAAGCGGGTTGTAGGCTCTGAGCTGTCAGCACAGAGCCTGACTCGGGGCTTGAACCCACAAGCTGTGAGATCATGACCTGAGCCGAAGTTGAATGCTTAACCAACTGAGCCACCCAGGCGCCCCTGAAAGTGGTGATTTTCTAACTCTTATCAATTTTTTTTCTACATTTACTAATTGTATTCTACTGTAAGGCACCTGGTATAGATTAAAAAGTTTGCATCCTTCCAAAATTCCTATGTTGAAAATCTAATAACCAAGGTGACGGTGTTAGAAGGTGGGGCCTTTGGGAAGGGATTAGGTCATGATGGTGGAGCCCTCATGAATGGGATACAAGCGACCCAGATAGCTCCCTCTCCCTTTCTACCAAGTGAAGACAGTGATAAGTTGGTAGTTTGCAACCTGGAAGAAGGCCTTCACCAGAACCGCGCCATACAGGCACCCTGATCTTAGACTTCCTGCCTCCAGAAGTGTGAGAAATAAATTTCTGTTGTTTCTAAGCCACCCGTCCTGTGGTATTTTGTAATCGCAGCCCAAACAAACTAACATAGCACCCTTATTTATCCATTTGTGCCTGTATGTTGTACATGTGTGTGTATGCACTTATTATGAGGACGGGTTCATGGATTCTTATTAAAAATGGTTATAATCTGTTACTAAGCATTTATTTTGATACTCAAATGATCCCATTTTTGGCCAGTGGAAGCCCCTGCAAGCTGGCTTTTGTGTCCTTTTGACATGTCTCCATCAGTGAGCACATCCTTACTTAATTGCACAAAAATGTGTTCCAAGTTCATGTGTTTTCCCTGCCCTGATTCCTTCTAACGGGGAATAAAATTTAAAAACCAAGATTTGTCTGCATTTTAAAGTTTTTCATTTATGGCTTGTCAATTATAACTTACATTTTCCTTTTAACAGTTAATATTGAGTATTATTTTCCTTTTTTAAATTTTTTTTATTTTTTTAAGTTTATTTTTGAGAGAGAGAGAGAGCACAAGCAGGGGAGGAGCAGAGAGAGAGGGAGAGAGAGAATCCCAAGCAGGCTCCACACTGACAGTGCAGAGCCTGATGTGGGGCTCAAACCCATGAGCCATGAGGTTGTGACCTGATCCAAAATCAAGAGTTGGACGCTTAACCAACTGAGCTACTCAGGCACCCCAATACTGAGTATTTTTGAAGCAAATCATTTTAAATGTAAACACTTTTATTCCATTATCATTTTATTTATATTGTGACAGAATATGTTAAAATCCTGTACACCTATTTCAGGGGTGCTGCGTGGCTCAGTCAGTTAAGTGTCTGGCTTCAGCTCAGGTCATGATCTCATGGTGAGATCGAGCCCTGCGTCGGGCTCTGTGCTGACAGCTCAGAGCCTGGAGCCTGCTTCAGATACTGTGTCTCCCTCTTTCTCTGCCCCTCCTCTGCTTGTGCTCTCTCTCTCTCTCTCAAAACTAAATAAACATTAAAAAAATTTTAAATCAACCCACCTATGTTGGTCCAAAGGTACACACTTTCAGTTATAAGATGAATAATTTCTGCGGATGTAACATACAGCATGCTGATTATGGTTAATAATACTGTATTATATACCTGAAATTTGCTAAAAGAATAAATCTGAAGTGTTCTCACTACAAAAAGATGGTAATTACGGAAGGTGATGGATATGTCCAATAGCTTCATTGTGGTAATCATGTCATAATGTATAGGTATATCAAATCATTATATTGTACATTTTAAATATATATGATTTTTATGGTCAATTATACCTCAATAAAGCTAGAAAAAAATCCCCAACTCACCTAACAGTGGATACTCTGATGTGGCGTCTAGATGTTCCTTTAAGCAATAACTTGTGGCCCCAGCTGCTGGGAGCGCTGGGAGCATAATCTTTAGCCACCAGCCCTTGCAAGGGTGGCCACAGTTGCAAAGGGACACCTAGCACGAGGCCATGCTCTCTCTCGGTCCACACCCAGTCACTGACTGATGAGGAGGTAGAAAGGCCTGGCTATCTTCAGCCCAGCTCTGGAAATCTCTGATTGGCCACCCTCCATCCAGAGCTTTCCTACATGATCAGCCAAGGCTGTCCAAAGGACTGCACATAACACCTCGACTTGCCCTTTTGTCCAATCTGGCCTCTCCCCCATTGCTTCCATGTGCACTGATGCCAAGAACATTCTCGAATAAACAGTCTGAACACTAAACTCCATTGCAGGGCCTGCGTATTAGAAAACCCGATCTGCTGGGGCGCCTGGGTGGTGCAGTCGGTTAAGCGTCCGACTTCAGCCAGGTCACGATCTCGCGGTCCGGGAGTTCGAGCCCCGCGTCGGGCTCTGGGCTGATGGCTCAGAGCCTGGAGCCTGTTTCCGATTCTGTGTCTCCCTCTCTCTGCCCCTTCCCCGTTCATGCTCTGTCTCTCTCTGTCCCAAAAATAAATAAACGTTGAAAAAAAGAATTAAATTAGAAAACCCGATCTGCAATATCACCTTTCTACCTTGTAGCCTACGCTGTCAGATTTTAAAGGAAATGACAAACATTGTGACTATCTGGTCAGATGGATGACTCTTTGGCTGCAAGGTATATGGTTTCAACAAACTTCTGTGTATGATATAGTTAATATTATGTGTCTGGATTGCACCTCAAGCTGCAAAGCTTCAGCCTACTGTGAAATGTGTGCCTTTTGATGTAAATGGAAAGATGTAAATGGAAAAAAATCCATTAACCCAGTTTAGATTTTTATTAGTATGTACAAATCCTAAGGCACAGAGACTCTTGGATTCAACATGAAAATCTGTCTCCTAATTGTGAAAAAAAAATTAGTGCTCTAGAAATGTAAGGATTTTATCTGAATTAAAACTTCATATTGAGGGGCACCTGGCTGTCTCAGTCGGTAGAGCGTGTGACTCTTGATATCAGGGTTGTGAGTTCGAGCCCCACGTTGAGTGTAGAGATGACTTAAAATCCTTAAGCAATAACCCTCATATTAATGATAAAAATGTCTTGCACCATCCTGGCCTTTTTCGTTTCTTTTTCTAAAATTTTTTTTTCAATGTTTATTTTTGAGCGACAGAAGACAGAGCGTGAGTGGGGGAGGGGCAGAGAAAGAGGGAGATCGAATTGGAAGCAAGCTCCAGGCTGAGTTGTCAGCACAGAGCCTGATGTGGGGCTTGTGGTCGCGAACCGCGAGATCATGACCTGAGCCGAAGTCAGGTGCTTAACCGACTGAGCCTCCCAGGTGCCCCTTGTTTTTTTCTCTTTTGTGTCACATAAAACTTAAAATTAATCTGAATAGAAACATTTTGGGGCTCCTGGGTGGCTCAGTTGGTTTAGCATCCAACTTAGGCTCAGGTCATGATCTTGCTGTTCAAGAGTTTGAGCCCCGCATCTGGCTCTGTGCTGACAGCTCAGAGCCTGGAGCCTGCTTCCGATTCTGTGTCTCCCTCTCTTGCCGCCCCTCCCCTGCTCACGCTCTATCTCTCTCTCTCTGAAAAATAAAGAAGCATTAAAAAAAATTTGTTTTAATCTGAATAGAAACATTTTATACCAGAATAAAATATTTGCATCTTCTTGAAATGTAATTTTAGTACAATATAAATTCAATATAAATGATACGTATTTAGTGCAATATAAATATATATTAAAAAATATAAATTTGGGGGTGCTTGGTTGGCTCAGTCGGTTAAGCATCTTACTCACGACCTCACAGTTTGTGAGTTCGAGCCCCGTGTTGGGTTCTACGCTGACAGTGCAGAGCCTGCTTGGGACTCTTTTTCTGCCTCTCTCTCTGCCTCTGTTTCTCTCTCTCTCTCTCTAAAATAAACAAACATTTAAAAAAATATATATGTACATATATTTATAAATTTTTTGTACAAGTCTCTGTTGAAATCTTTCAATAATGCCACTAGAGGGCCTACATTGTAGGAAACACTTGGTACCATAAAGGTTGCTGGTTTAGCAGTTGCTGGTTTTGAGAGCTTTAACAGCTTTTTAAAAAATATTTTATTTTTATTTATTTATTCAAAAAATTTTTAAATGTTTATTCATTTTTGAGAGACAGAGAGAACACAGCGTGAGCTGGGTCAAGGCAGAGAGAGAGGGAGACACAGAATCCGAAACAGGCTCCAGGCTCTGAGCTGTCAGCACAGAGCCCGATGGGGGGCTCGAAGTCACTAACTGCGAGATCATGACCTGAGCCGAAGTTGGATGCTTAACCGACTGAGCCACCCTAATATTTAATTTTTTTTTAATTTTCATTACTTTTTTATTTTGAGAGAGAGAGAGAGAACAAGAGGGGAAGGGGCAGAGAGAGAGAGGGAGAGAGAGAGAATCCCAAGCAGGCTCCTGTCAGTGTGAATCCTGATGTGGGGCTCGAACCCACAAACTGTGAGATCATGACCTGAGCCAAAACCAAGAGTCAGACGCTTAACTGACTGAGCCACCCAGGCACCCCAACAGCTTTAAAATAGAAAATAACTAGAGTGAAGAAAGCGAGGAAGTGAGGGAGAGATGTAGAAAGGCAGACCGTGACAATGAAGCCTGAGGCGATGATGGGTTACAGGAAGGATCTTAAATGTCCTAGGGCCTAACTGTCCCCATATTGCTCTTCAGAATTACGAAGTGCTATTTCCCATGGGAACTCAAAATTCTTCTTTTTTCTTTTTTTTTAGTGAGAATATCAATGATCTTTATTTCTCTCTTGTACTTTATTGTACTTTCTGAATTTTTCTTTTTAAAAAAAATTTTTTTATGTTTATTTATTTTTGACAGAGAGAGAGAGAGAGAGAGAGCATGAGCAGGGGAGGGTCAGAGAGAGGGAGACACAGAATCTGAAACAGTCTCCAGGCTCTGAGCTGTCAGCACAGAGCCCCACGCAGGGCTCGAACTCACAGACCGAGAGATCATGACCTGAGCCGAACCTGGACGCTCAACCGACTGAGCCACCAGGTGCCCCTGCATTTTTCTAATAGTACATTTAAGAAAGTCTTTTTAATGTTTATTTTATTGCTTTTTTAAATGTTTACTTATTGATTTTGAGAGAGAGAGAGCGGGGGAGGGGCAGAGAGAGGGAGAGAAAGAATCCCAAGCAGGCTCCATGCTGTCAGCATGGAGCACGACACAGAGCTCAGACCCATGAACCATGTAATCATGACCTGAGCCAAAACCAAGAGTTGGATGCCTAACTGAGTGAATCACCCAGGCGCCCCTATTTTTTTTTTTTTTTTTTGATAGAGGGAGAGAGTGTATGTGGATGCTTGTGCACGCACGCAGGCAAGAGCAGAGGAGGGGCAGAGAGAGAGGGAGAGAGAATCCCAGTCAGAGAGAGATAGCCCCACCACAGGGGGACTCAACATATGAAGAGATCATGACCTGAACTGAAATCAAGAGTCCATGGCTAGAGGCACCTGGGTGGCTCTGTCGGTTGAACGGTTGAGCGCCTGACTTCGGCTCAGATCATGATCTTCCAGTGCTTGAGTTCGAGTCCCATGTTGAGCTCTGTGCTGATAGCTCAAAGCCTGGAGCCTGCTTTGGATTCTGTGTCTCCCTCTCTCTCTGCCTCTCCCCTGTTCATGCTGTCTCTCTCTCTCTCTTTCTCAAAAATAAATAAATGTTAGTAAATTTTTTTTTAATTAAAAAAAGAAGTCCATGGCTTAACCAACTGAACCATCCAGGCACCTCTATTTTTTATAACTTTTTATTTTAATTACAGTGTAGTTAACATACGGTGTTATGAGTTTCAAGTGTACAATATAGTGATTCAACACTTCCATACATCACCTAGTGCTTGTCACAACTGCACTCTTTAATCCCAATCACCTATTTAACCCATCCCCCCACCCACCTCCCCTCTGGTAACCATCAGTTTGTTCTCTATAGTTAAAAGTCTGTTTCCTGGTTTGTCTTTCTCTCTCTCTTTCTTTTCCCTTTGCTCATTTGTTTTGTTTCTTAAATTCCACATATGAGTAAAATCACATGTATTTGTCTTTCTCTGCCTGACTTATTTCTCTTAGCCTTATACTGTCTAGCTCTGTCCATGTTGTTGCAAATGGCAAGATCTCATTCTTTTTTATGGCTGAATAGTATTCCGTTATATATACCACCTCTTTATCCATTCATCAGTTGACAGATGCTTGGGCTGCTTCTATATCTGGGCTATTATAAATAATCGTGCTATAAACATTGGGATGCGTGTATCCCTTTGAATTAGTGTTTTTGTATTCTTTGGGTAAATACCTAGTAGTTCGATCATAGGGCAGTTCTACTTTTAACATTTTGAGGAACCTCCATACTGTGTTCCTCAGTGGCTGCACCAGTTTGCATTCCCACCAACAGTGCATGAGTGGGGAAGTCAAACTTTGAAAGAGAAAATGTTAAGAGAAACTCATCCTTCTGTGGCATTCTCAAGACCTTTGGCACCATATGTTTTTAGCATCAATTAAAATTCTTCTAATGTTGGAGCGCCTGGGCGGCTCAGTCAGTTAAGCATCCAACTTCAGCTCAGGTCATGATCTCACAGTTTGTGAGTTCGAGCCCCGCGTCGGGCTCTGTGCTGACAGCTCAGAGCCTGGAGCCTGCTTCGGATTCTGTGTCTCCCTCTCTCTCTGCCTCTCCCCACCCTTTCAAAAATAAATAAACATTTAAAAAATAATAAAATAAAATTATTCTAATGTTACAATACAAATTACACCGTTAAGAGCAATACTGGGCATAAAGGAGTAGACATGGGCTTAGAGACCTAGGCTGGGCCCTGCTGAGAAAGGCATGTCTAGGTCTCCTCATTCTGTCCCTGGCAAATTCAGCTTCCTCATCTGTGGGACCAAGGAAGGAAGGAAAGGGGTGTGATTTTCTCACTCCTCTTTGCCAGCCTCTGCCTGGACTGGTCTCAAGTTTGGACATCTCACTACATTAATGCTACAAGACACTTCTTTTCCTTCTCTGTTGGAAAAGGGTGCCCATGAGAGAGAATGACATTTAGACTAGAAAAATAGGCATCAGCTATACAATTGTAAAGATTCTCAAATGAGTGTGCATTTTTTTTATATTGTATTTATTTTTGAGAGAGCACAAGCTGGGGAAAGGGCAGAGAGAGAGGGACAGAGGATCTGTGAGCCCGATGTGGGGCTTGAACTCACAAACTGTGAGATCATGACCTGAGCCAATGCCAGGTGCTCAACTGACTGAGCCACCCAGGTGCCCCTAAATGAGTATGCATTTGTGAGCACCAAAAACTTGTTGGGTTTTTTTTTATCGATTTCCTGAAGGAACCACTGATAAAAAGGCATTTTGCCTAGTTGCCTTCTGTGTCTTTTGATAATGTCATCTTTGCTCGTGTAGTTATTGAGAACATGAATCTGAAACAGAAATGTGTAATTTAAAGGAAAGAGATGTTTCCAGATCCCCATTCGTGGATGAGAAATATGGTGTATCAGTCTTTTGGAGCTGCCATAACAGAATACCACAGACTGAGTGGCTTGCACAACAGAAATTTATCTCTCACAGTTATGGAGGCTGGGAGTCCAAGATCAAGGTGCTAACAAGGTAGGTTTCATTTTGAGACTTCTTCTCTTGGCTTGTAGGTGGCAGCCATCTCATTGTGGGCTCACATGACCTCTTCTTTGTGAAGGAGGAGAGAAGGAAGCTGGAAAGGAGGGAGGGAGAGGGAGAAGAGTGGGGTGGTGGGGAGAGGGAGGGAGAGAGAGAGAGAGAGAGAGAGAGAGAGAGAGGATGAGTGAATGAGTACTTTCTGGTGTTTCTTCCTATCAGAACACTAATCCATCAGGTCAGGACCCAACTCTTATGACCTAATTTAACCTTAATTAGTCCATTAGAGACCCCATCTCTAAATACAGCCACACTGGGGGTTACAGTTTCAACACATAAATTTTGAGGGGACACAACATTCAGTCCATAACATACAGCGAAGATGTCTTCATTCTCTTCTGTAAATAAGTTGAATGTAATAGAGATGCTTGTTCTCTCTCTCTCTTTTTAAATGTTTATTTATTTATTTTTGAGAGAGACAGAGTGTGAGCAGGGGAGGGGCACAGAGAGAAGGAGACACAGAATCTGAAGCAGGCTCCGAGCTACCAGCCCAGAGCCCGATGTGGGCCTCGAACCCACAAGGAACTGTGACATCATGACCTGAGCCAACGTCAGATGCTTAACCAACTGAGCCACCCAGGTGCCCCTAGATGTTCTTGTTCCCTATAAATATATTGGTAAATCTCTTTAAATATTAAAGCCGATGATGGAATACTCCACAATATGGGGAAAAGGTTTCAGAAGGTTCACAGAATATTCATTCTACACCTAAAGATTTCGATTTCCTATAAAATAGCTGACAGGCAGAAAGATTTTATTTTTAAGTAATCTCTGTATCTAACGTCTGGCTTGAACTCAAACCCCGAGATCAAAAGTCACGCACTCTACTGACTGAGACAGCCAGGCGCCCCTAGGCGAAGTCAAGCCCTGAGCTGTGCACTCAGAATTAAATCCAGGGATGACCGACAGGTCTTCTCAAGAGGAAGGATGTTCTCTGTACAGAAACCATTGACCGTGTGTGGGTGCGGGGGGGGGGGGCGAACACAGTTTCAGGGAAACAGCAGCTTTTACAGAGGCTCTGGCCAGAGTTATATCATTGTTTTGGGAAAAGCACCCAAGTCCTTGGTTTGGGGGATTGTGTGGAGTCATTAAGAAAAGGAGCAGACACTTCTATTTCCAACCAAGATGAAGTAACAGGGAATAAATATAACCTCCCATCTGAAAGAACCAAAAAATCCCAGACAATATAAATAAAACAATGGTTTTTAAGATACTGGACATCACGCAATGAAGGACGGTAATCCCTGAGAAACAGGAAATAAACAAGGACAGCCCTGTGATTGCCCCTGGCTTACTGTCTTAAGAGTTTCCAGACCCAGTAAAAGGCTAGGGAATGAGATAGAGACCAGTGGGCTCCTTGAGTTGAGGGATCTCCTGGTTGTGACAGTATACTATAATTTTGCAAGATGTTTCCATTGGGGGAAATTTTTAAAAGGGAACACGGATCTCTCTGTATTATTTCTTACAATTGCATTTGAATCTACCATTATCTCAAAATGAAAAGCTTAAAAAAAAAACTTAACTTTAAAAGTAGGAGAAATAGGGGCACCTGGGTGGCTCAGTTGGTTAAGCGTCTGACTCTTGCTACCAGCTCAGATCATAATCTCACAGTTCGTGGGTTCGAGCCCTGCGTTGGGCTCTGCACTGAGAGTGTGGAGTCGGCTTGCAATTCTCTGTCTCCCTCTCTCTTTCTGCCGTTCCCAAACTTGTACTCTCTCTCTCTTTCTCTCTGTGAAAGTGGGTCGTGTGTTTACACAGATAGGAAGTGATAACTATATAGGTAAATAAACAAGATTTTGCATAGGTAAATCTCTTTAAAATGTTCCTTTAAGCTTTTTAAATATTTTTTTAGCATTTATTTATTTTCGAGAGACAGAGAGACAGAGTGCAAGTGGGGGAGGGGCAGAGAGAGAGGGAGACACAGAATCCGAAGCAGGCTCCAGCCTCTGAGCTGTCAGCACAGAGTCCGACACGGGGCTCAAACCCACAAACCGTGAGATCATGACCTGAGCCGACTGAGCTTAACCTACTGAGCAACCAGGTGCCCCTCCTTTAATCTCTTTACAAGATAATTGCCTGTTTAAAAATAATCATGATAACATGTTCTGGGGTTTATAACATAGGTAAAAATATAATGCATGACAAGAGCATAAATCTCAAGAGGGGAGAAAGAGAGGTATACTGTGTGAGGTTCTTGTACTATATATGAAGTGGTATATTGTCACTCAGAGGTAGATTATGATAAGTTAAAGGTTTATTATAGAGCCTAAAGCAATCACTAAAATAACAGAGTTACAGCTCAGAGGTCCACAAAACAGATAACATAGAATAATCATAACAATACTCAATCCAAAAGATGGCAGGAGAAAAGAGAAAAAAGGGCACAAAGAACAGATAGAACAAACAGAAAATAAATAGCAAGAAGATAGATTTGAACCGGACCAGGGCAATAATCACACTGAATATAAATGGCCTAAACACCCAAATTAAAGGGCACAGATTGCCAGATTAGATGACAAGACAAGACACTACTGTATGCTTCCTACAAGAAACACACTTTAAATATAAAACCAGAAACAGGTTAAAAGTAAAAGAATGGAAACATATACACTGTGCTAACACTAGTGAAAAGAAAGCTAGAGTGACTATCTAAAAATCTCACAGTGTAGATTCCAGAGCAAAGGACATACCACAGCAAAGGTCATTTCATAATGATAAAGTAGCCAAGTAATCAAGAGAACATAACACTCCTAAACACTCATTCACCTAATAACTGTGGATCAAAATACAAGAAACCAAAACTTGTCTAACCACAAGGAAAATCGGAAATTTCAATACCCCGCTTTCAAAAGCTGATAGAACAGATAGGCAGAAAATCAGCAATGATATAGTAGATGTGAACAACACTGTATGGTCAGCACAGGCTGCCAAACAAAATACCACAGACTGGGTGACTTAACAGAAATTTCTTTTCTCACAGTTCTGGAGACGGGAAGTCCAAGATCAAGGTGTTGGCAGAGTTGACTTTGCCTGTGGCTTCTCTCCTTGGCTTGTGGATGGCTGCCTTATCGCCATGTCCTCACTCGGCCTTTTTTTCTTTGTGTGGTCATTCTGTGGTATCTGTTCCTCTTCTTACAAGGACATTGGTCTTTTTGGATTACGGCCCCACCGTTATGGACTCATTGAACCTTAATGACCTCTTTAAAGGCCCTATCGGCAAATATAGTCACATTGGTGGTTAGGGCTTCTCCATAGGATTTGGGAGGGACTATGATTCAGTTTGTAATAACACTACTAACCAATTTGGCCTGTTTTACCTTTATAGTCCAGCCAACAACAGAAGAATACACATTCCTCTCAACTGTACATTACATTACCAATGTATAGAACATATTTTGGGCCATAAAACAAGAATTAAAGTCGTACAAAGTATACTCCCTGACCAAAATGAAATTGGATTAGAAACCAATAACAGGTGAATCCCCTATCATAGCCAGAGACTTCAACAACCCTCTCTCAGAAATGAACAGATCCAGTGGACAGAGACCAGTAGCAGAAAGATCCTTGGAAAATCCCCAAATATCTGGAAACAAACTAGCACACTTCTAAATAGATGCAAAAATTCTAAACAAAATTTTGGCAAATCAAATTCTAGAATACATTAAAATGATAATACATTATAACCAAGTGGGGTTTATCCCAGAAATGTAGAATTGGATTAGCATTTCAAAATCAACTAATGGGGGCACCTGGGTGGCTCAGTTGGTTAAGCAATCAGCTCTTAATTTTGGCTCCAGTCGTGATCTCCCGGTTCTTGAGTTCCAGCCCTGCATGGGGCTTTGTGCTGAGCTTGGAGCCTGGTTGGCATTATCTGTCTCCCTCTCTCTCTGCCCCTCCCCCACTCATGCCTTTTCTCTCTCTCTCAAAATAAATATTACACATTTAAAAAAAAAAAGACAGTCAATGGAATTCATCACAATAACGACAATAACAAGCTAAAAGAGAAAACCATATGGTCATCTAAATAGATGCAGAAAATCATTTCACAAAATTAACACCCATTTTGATAAAAACTCTCAGAAAATTAGGAAAAAAGGGAACTTTATCAACCTTCTGAAGGGTACCTTCTTTTGTTTGTTTGTTTGTTTATTTATTTATTTATTTATTTATTTATTTATTTATTTTTGAGAGAGTGAGGGGGAGAAAGAGACAGAGAATTCCTCTGAGGTGCAGAGAGAGAGGAAGAGAGAATGCAGAGGCCAGGGCAGGCTCAAGCTCACCCAAAGTGGGGCTCGAGCTCACCAACAGTGAGATCATGGCCTGAGCCAAAGTCGGATGCTCAATGAACTGAACCACCCAGGTACCCCCTAATGGGTATCTTCGAAAAGGAAAAGAAAAGAAGGAAAGGAGTAGACCATAGCACTGGTGGAGTTGGTTACTTACAGGCCCCCAGAATGGCTACACCATCTGTCGGTGCTGGGACAGAGCCTTCTGAAATGAAACTAGCCTCCAGGGCATCTGAGTGACTTCAACTCTGGATTTCAGCTCAGGTCACCATCTCACAGTTTGTGAGCTCGGACTCTGTGCTGACAGCTGTGGAGCCTGCTTGGGATTCTTGCTCTCCCTCTCTCTCTCTCTTTGCTCCTCCCATTCACTCTCTCACTCTGCCCCTCCCGTGCTCGTGCATTCTCTCTCTCTCTCTCTCTCTCTCTCTCTCTCATGCACTTGCGCAAAATAAATCAATAAACATTGGGAAAAAAAGAAACTAGCCTTCATATTGGATTCTTTGGAATGTATGTTTAATCTGTTGTTCTCCTGGCAGCGTCCTTGAACTTGGGTCATACAAATTCTGCCAAGGGACAAAGATCTTTGCTTTAGTACTTTAATACTATCAGTGATGATGATAGTGATAACCGGAATAGCTAGTAATTACTGCTTAGTCATTATGTATTGGGCACTGTGTAAAGTTTGATATAGATTAGTTCACAGAGTCTTACAACCTTATGACAGAAGCACTTAAAAATATTAACGATAAGGCTGAGACACATGGTGAGAGGAAACAGCTTGTCCAAGGTCACACAGACACATAGCAGGACATGGGGATACTCTCACACTCTAACTAGACAAGTGGTTAAGTCCTAAGGCATTCTAGGTAATTCTAGAATTGATTTTCTCAGACCACATGACCGTACATAATATTTACATAGGTGGCATAAAAACTATGAGGAATTCTTTTATATTTACAAAGGGCTATATATAATATGCATATTGTATCAAGAATGATATAGTAAAGGGGTGCTTGGGTGGCTTGGTCGGTTGGGTGGCTGACTTCGGTTCAGATCAGGATCTCACAGCTCATGGGTTCAAACCCTGCATCGGGCTCTGTGCTGACAGCTCGGAGCCTGGAGCCTGCTTCAGATTCTGTGTCTCCCTCTCTCTCTGTCCCTCCCCTGCTCACGTTCTGTCTCTCTTTTTCTCTCTCAAAAATAAATATTAAAAAATTATATATATATATATATATATATATATATATATATGATATAGCAACGACCACATGTGGGTCATTTTAATGAATGAAATAATGAGAATTTACTTGGAGTACATTTGTCTGAAATCTCACTTACAATGCTTTTAAAAAAATGTTTATTTACACTGGGCGCCTGGGTGGCTCAGTTGGTTGAGCATCTGGCTTTGGCTCAGGTCATGATCTCACAGTTTGTGGGTTTGAGCCCCGCATCGGGCTCTGTGCTGACAGCTCAGAGCCTAGAGTCTGCTTTGAATTGTGTCTCTCTCTCTCTCTGCTCCTCCCCCACTCATGCTCTGTCTCTCTCTCCTTCAAAAATAAATAAAAACATTTTAAAAAATTAAATGTTTATTTATAGAGACAAAGAGACAGAGTGTGAGTGGGGAAGGGGCAGAGAGGGAGGGAGACAGAATCCAAAGCAGGCTCCAGACTCAGAACTGTCAGTACAGAGCCCGATGCAGGGCTCCAACTAATGAACCCCAAGGTCATGACCTGAGCCGAAGTCAGACGCCCAGCTGACCCGACCATCCAGGCGCCCCTACAATAGTTTTATAAATTGACTAGAAATTTATTAAATATGTGTGATGTAAACCAACAGGTATTAAGCTTTTTTTCCCCCCACCTGTGATAGGCCTGTTAAGTCAGTGTATATGGGCTTGAAATAAATGTGTTAACCTTGAGCAGATTTTTAGCAGATGTGTTTGTGATGAAGTCCAAAGTAAACACGTCAGAATCACTTCCTTTGGGGAAATTACTTTTGTTTGTTTGTTCAGTTAATTAAATTTAAAAATAATTGCTGACCATATTAAATTGTGATCCATACCAAGGAGGGCCAGAGGTGTATGTCACTGTCCATGACACATGAAGGTGGTTCCATTGCTCAGTTTGTAGGCTTATATTGATCCTGACCTAAATATTTTCATACCTGAGTTTTGTTTTATTTCTAAGAAACAAGCACACTCAACAAAGGATTTCCTCATCAGAGTAAAATTTTAATAACAATTACAGGACTGTTACTTGGTTTAATTATTTTTTCCCCTTTATCGTGAAATAATTGACTATTTTTTTCCTCATCTGATCCTTGGATTTGGAGATAGAAAATATGCAAACTTGCACGTTTGTTTAATTTTATGAAAACATGGAAATGTCATACGTAGCACATCATGAACTTAAATTCTTTAAAATAAAGAATCTTGTGTTGGTTTAACGGTGTGTTTTTCATCAATTTGGATCATAGGGATAGCAAATTCAAATCACTGCTCAATGCATTTTGTTAGGAAAGACTTTTCAATAAGGAAAATCCATGTTAAAATACTGTTTTGGTTCCCATGTGAATTTCCCACACTTCTTACCCCTGGGTTGTATATTAAAAATCTCTTCAAGGAATGTTCAGAAGTGGAAACTTCCACACTCTGCTTTAGATAGAACGATTACAGCCGCATTGCCCCTAATTTGAAAGTAACATTAAGTTGCGGGTTTGCAGCTAGAGACTAGCTCGCATCACCTCCCATTGGCTGGGATGGCCCAAAGCCCACCCCCTGTGAGTAGCTATTGGTTTGCCAGTGGCTCCTCAGCGTCTGGAAGTCCCCGGTCTTCTCGCTCCTAAACGCCAGGGTTGAGGTAGAGTCTATCAATGCTCGCGGCATCCCCAAACCCTGCCTCCACTGCATTGCCATTGGCAGATCTCGACGCCTGGGGCCAGGAGCGCAGAGTGGGTCCTTGCAGACCGCCCGTGGCCCAGCAGAACCGAGGGTTGAAGGTCCTGAGTTAGGCTTGTGGGGCGCCCTGCTAAGTCTTGGTCCTCAGTGAAATGTGTATGCACAGTCTTCTCTTCCAAAATGGGTAGCTGAGAGGGAGGCATTGCTATTGGGTCCCAGAGGTGGCATTTAACAGGTGGCGGCTGTGGGGGGGGGGGGTGTAGGGGGCAAGGGTGTTGGCGTTGGGAAATGTGAGCCGCAGGTTCTAGATTGGGCTTCAGGCATGCAGGACTGCTGGGGTGGATCCAAGATTCCTTAAGGAGGTGTCCTTGGCCTGCACCATGTTCAGCAGTTTTTTTTTTTTATCAAACTTGAATTCCTGGACTGAGCTCTTCTCAGTCCCTCCAGTTAGAGCAGCACGAACCTCAGTTTGCTTAGCTGGAAAATGGGTAGCATTACAACCGCAGTTGGTGAACCCTTAAGATTTTAGATATTTTTTAGACACGTTTCCAAGAATTTAAAATCAACAGTAATGAAAACCAACAACCACTTTAGAATCTTTTAAAAATTTCTAGGTGGGTAATTTTGAGGGAAATGTCAGAAAACCATAACCGGCTAGCTCAGCTTTTAATTTTTGTTTTAATACATGGTGCTTTGGATGGTTTTATTTTTATTTAAAAACAATTGTTAATGTTTATTTATTTCTGAGAGAGAAAGAATGAGCAGGGGAGGGGCAGAGAGAGAGGGAGACACAGAATCCGATGCAGGCTCCAGCCTCTGAGCTGTCAGCACAGAGCCCAATGCGGGGTTCGAACCCACGAAATGTGAGATCATGACCTGAGCCAGTTAGACACTTAACCGACTGAGTCACCCAGGTGCCCCTCTGATGGTTTTAATACGGTGATGATGGTGGATGTTAAAAACCCAAATCACTTTAAAGGCCTTCATGGCTTGTCAGGTACCTGGCTGAAGTCATACCAGTTGGGACGGGTTTGAATTGAAGTCCTTGGGAGAGAAAGGATTGCCCTTCCACTATCCACCCCTTCCCCCTCCCCCCGCCCCCACCTGGCACGTGTGCAGTGAGTTTATGGCAGCGGGATTTTGTTCATTTTTTTGCAAACCTTGTGCAACACAGCCAGCAGTCTGTCTTCAAATACTGCCTAGAAATAAAAAATTTTAAACAAATAAAATAATATGTAATTGAATAATATGTAAGTTAATTGAAATTTAAAATGTATTCCCCCAACTGCTCAAATTGTTTTTAGTTGGAGTGAGTGTTTGGAGCCCTTCACTTGAGCTCCTACAGTTGTTCCTGACCTCATGGGGCTCTGAGGTGGCCGCCAGGGCTCTTGCACTGAGAAATGGAGATTTGGGGTCCAGGGATTCAATTTTGGAAAGATGAATTAAAAAATGTTTTCTCTAACCAATAAGAATTTGTAAGAAATCAAGATGTTTGGAACTATGTTTGAAGCCATTGTTTTGCCATGCATTTTTATGAAGTATATTTTACACACAATAAAATGTCCCCAGTTTCAGTATAGAGTTCAATGAGTTTTAACAAATGCGTACTGAACAGTCCAGTCACCTCCCAAAGTTCCTTCATGCCCTTCCCAGTTATTCTCCCCCAGACAACTAGCCTGAATTCCCTCATTATAGATTAGTTTCGCCTTAGAATTTCATACAAATGGAGTAACAAACAGTATTTCTCCTTCGAGTCTGGATTCTTTCGCTCAACCCTATGTCTATGAGATTCCCTTTCATTGCTGAGTAGTATTCCACGATCCCATTGTTGTGTTTCTTGTCAATTCTTCTGTTATGGGACACCTGGGCTGTTTCCAGTTTTTGGTTATTATGAATCAAACTAATGTGAACATCTGAGTGCAAGTTTTTGTGTGGACATATTTCAATAGCATACTGTGGACGGCTCACTAGAGCCGATTTTGTAAATCTCTTCTCAACTCTTGTTCGGTGAGGTCATATTAGTAGCTTGAAATAAGCCATGGTGGGATTATTTACACCATAGTTGGCAATGCTACAAATTAGAGATTTTTTTGTTTCTTTTCCTGGAAAGCTGGTTGTTAAACATTTACCAGCACATCACTGGACATATGTTTTTATTTCTTTGGAGTAAATACCTAGGAGTGAGATTGCTAGACTGCATGGTATGTCTATGTTTGACGTTATAGGAAGCTTCGAATAAACATTAAAGCAGGCTGCGATGCGCAGTTCCAGCGATCCGCTAAAGAGCTTGCGAAGACAGAAAGGAACCTCATCCTTTTATATACATGTTCCCCAAAACGACAATAACTTGTCCTCAAGTAAGAGAACTGACAGCACCATTTGCTACACATAGTTCATCTCAAATTCATGTGGAATTTGGGGTAGCCATCTGCCTTTACCCAAAGGAAAAATAAAACACAGATCTTTTTGACAAGCAGGTAACAAGTTTGAGCCAGGAGCCTAGGTCAAATTCCTATGGAGACGTGGAGATAAGGGTGCTAGATTCATTGATGTTTACATTTCAAAGAGATGGCTCCAAGGCCCTCAAGAACAACATTCATGGGTAGTAAAGTTGGCAAGAGGCCTAAGTGGCTTTTTAAAAGATTTACATACATTTGGAAGGGACGGAGAAACAATTTTACAACCTTTCTAAAGGAAATGCTCTAAGAAAGGGAAAATTCAACTCTTAAAAATTTGTTTACCCTACAATACCTTCACGTGTCTCTGCTCTGTACCCCATTCCAGGTCCACACTTCCTTCGCCTCTACACCTGGCTATCTATGACTAATCTCTCAAAATCCTTACCAACTCCATTTCTACAGTAAGCCGCCCAAAACAGCAGGCCGCTCCTCCTAGGGCCAGACCCTGCAGCCCCGGCCACACTAGAGCCCCGCCGTTATCAAAAGGTGTGACTACAAGTGTCAGAATTGGAAAACGTTGCAGTTAAGTGGTCTGATTCCAACTCATTTCAAAGACGGCAACACTGAGACACAGGAAAATCCCAAATGGGTACCAAGGACTCCAGTCACTGGCCAAAAAAAGGCACTTAAGGATTGCCCGGCCAGATTCAGGAACCCTCAAAGCAGAAAAAAAAAAATCCTGCTTTATTCCACCACGGCACTATTGGGGTTAAAGTACACAGCACGCAGGTCTCCACCCTACTGCGCCTGCGCGAGCCCAGACATGCGAATTTGCCCCAGACCCTGACGTTTCCAGCCCCTCCTAATCCGGAACAGGACCCACATTCCGCCGGTCCTGCCTTGACAGGCGTGACCCTAATCCAATAAGAATTGAGGGCTGAATCCTGTGGAGCCAATGGCCAAAGTCTGAGGGGCCGTGGAGGCGGACTCTTCGAGGAAACAAGAAGACAGGCCCAAGATGGAGGCGGCGGTGGCCGTAGCGGCGTGACAGGTGAGGGCGGGCCCGGTGGGGTTAGGTTTCTGGAGCGACCGCCGGGCACGGGCAGGGAGCCGGGACCGAAGGCTCAGCTCCAGGATGGCTCCGCCTGGGCCCCGGCGCCCCACGCCCGGAACCGGAGGAGTGGTTTGACCCGGGGCGAGACCATCGTCGACAGCGGGGGGGGGGGGGGGGGCGGTAGACAGGAATAGGGGTGTGTGGCTGCGGGGGATGGTTTCGCCCGTCGCGTGTGGCAGCGCGCCTGCGCAGAGCTGGAAAGCCCTTGGTAGGCGGGGCCGGGCTGAATGGGGCCTGGGATGTGGCGTGGTGCCCGGACTCCCTCTAAACCTCCTTGAGGTCTCTTGGTGACCCTTCCTTGCAGACAACGGGGTGTACTTGGATATGTCGTTCACTAGTCGCTCCCCTTATTCCGGATCAATGTCTGACCCACTGGAAGAATGTTTGAGGATTCCCCCTTTACTCTTGAAACCCACCGCAGCCTCCTTCCATTATCACCAGTAATATGTCTGTGACCCCTTCATTAATTAGGGGGGATTTTAGAGCCCCCCCCCCCGTTTTACCCCTGTTTATCTCACCTTAACCGTGTTTAGTAACGCACCATTATCCTCCATTCACCCCATGACAATGTCCGGTGACCTCCATTTCCGTTCTTCTCCCCCTTACTGTCCCTGCAGCATAGTGTCTGCTGAGCCCCTATGAACTCCCCATCACAGTCTGGTGACTTCCATTAGCCACATAATACAGTGTTTGAGAGCCTACCTTCCGTTACAGCCCGGGGCTTAGGGATTCCTGCAGTGCCCTTATGAACACTCTTTTGGTGCAGTTCCCATTGCCCCTAAGCTAAGGGCGGTATCTGATCTTCTGTTTGTTTCCCATCGCCTTTGTCACCACAGTATCTGGTAACCACCCTTTGTCCATTAAAAAACCAGGACAGCCTGTTCAAGTCCTTTATGTACCTGACACGCCCCATTGCGGTGTGGTCTGACTTGATTGTTGGCCCCCAGCAGAGACTGGGTACTCCTGTGCCCTCCAGGACTGAGTGTGCTGCCTCTCATTGTGTCCTTACTGTCCCCTCCTCTCCACCCTCGGCCCTTAAGAGTGAGACAAACAACAGGAGAGGCTGAGCAGAGGAGGGACTGGATGAGTTCAGGGTGTTTAATAGGATCCGTTGGGCTGTTGTGTGATTAGGCGACAGGGGGTGATGTGGAGCCTGGAGATTGAATTTTTTTTTCCTCCCCTGCCACTTTGCTTCCAGACTGTCATTACTGGACCTCTGAATCCCTCCTGTGTTCTAGGAGCCCCATGGCACCTGCCCAGCCCCGCCTCAGTCCGTCTTGACAAAGTCTTAGGCTCCATGGAGCCACCACGGGGCCCCCCTGCCAACGGGGCCGAGCCGTCCCGGGCAGTGGGCACTGTCAAAGTGTACCTGCCCAACAAGCAACGCACGGTGGTGAGTGTGGCAGGGGCAAAGCTGGCAGGGGGTGGGGATGGACCCCGTTGTAAGTCTTGGTTCAGAAGGGTGACTCGGGATGGGAGGAGGCTTTAACAGAAGCGTGGGGGAAAGTTGGCTGGGGCCCGTGTTGGGCACTGACCCGCCCATCTGCACACACAAACACACACACAGGTGACTGTCCGGGATGGCATGAGTGTCTACGACTCTCTAGACAAGGCCCTCAAGGTACGGGGTCTTAATCAGGATTGCTGTGTGGTCTACCGGCTGATTGAGGGGTAAGTGTGCCACTCCCACTTCACCTCCCTCTGCTGGGCGCCCAGCCTCCCATTTGTGAGAGCCGCCTGACTCATTGCCTCTGTCCTGCAGTTCCCATTAGTCTTCCCTTAGCTCAGTGAGTCCACTAAGAGTGCCTCCAGCTTCAGTTTCATACCTTTATTAGTTCATTGGCCTTTAAGGTCAGAGCAGCTCCTCTCGACTTAGCCTCCAAGTCCTCACCCTGCTCCCATGCCTCCTCCCAGAATTCATCTGTTTTGTTCTTTCACCATTTCATCCATTTGTCAGCTCTCTGCTGCCTCCGTTTCCCTGTTCTCTGTCTGCCGCGAGGGGCCGTGCTGGCCTTCTGTTTATCCCTGTGTCCTGGGGTGCCTTAATTTTTTTTTTTTTCATTTGATTCACACATGGCTTTTCATTTGTTGTTTCAGTGCCTCATCAGCCACTTTTTCAGGGGCTTGCTGAGCACTTCTGAGATTTGCTGTTTATTCACTGTCTTATTTGCTCCTCACCTTGTGGTTAAGAGCATGGACTCTTCTGGGGCACCTGGGTGGCTCAGTCAGTTGAGCGTCCCGACTCTTGATTTTGGCTCGGGTCGTGATTTCAGGGCTGTGGGATCGAGCCCCGCGTTGGGCTCCATGCTGAGCATGGAGACTGCTTAAGATCCTCTCTCTCTCTTCCTCTGCCCCTCTCCCCCACTCATGCACACACTGTCTCTAAAAAAAAAATCTTTAAAGAGCATGGACTCTTCACACTGTCCTGCCACTCACAATCCTTTGTGGCCTTGGGCAAGTCACTTTTTCCTCTCAGTCTCAGTTTCCTCATATGTAAAATGGGGACTAGGAGAGTAACTGCTTCCTAGAGTTGCCACGATGAAATTTAAACATGTCAGATATTACTCTAGGATGGTAGGCTTGGAGGGACTTTTGGGGGTTCCCTGCCTTCCACCGTCCCTGTCCACCCTCTCACTCCCTTCCGTGCCCCCTGCAGGCGAAAGACAGTCACTGCCTGGGACACAGCCATTGCCCCCCTGGATGGAGAGGAGCTCATCGTAGAGGTCCTTGAAGATGTGCCACTGACCATGCACAATTTTGTGAGTGTGGAGTGGATGGTGGGGGAAGACTGTGGGCATGGGGCAGGGAGAGTCCTTGACCAGTCCTCAACCTTCCCTGCTCTGTGGCAGCAGGTACGGAAGACGTTCTTCAGCCTGGCATTCTGTGACTTCTGCCTTAAGTTTCTGTTCCATGGCTTCCGCTGCCAAACCTGTGGCTACAAGTTCCACCAGCACTGTTCCTCCAAGGTCCCCACAGTCTGTGTTGACATGAGTACCAACCGCCGACAGTGAGCCTGGCCTGGGTTGGGTTGGGGAATGGGGAGGACAGAGGCCACAAGCTCTTATAGACATTTGACCCTTGTCCTCTTGCTGTACACCCTTAATGCCCTCAAGGGTCTACCACAGTGTCCAGGATTTGTCCGGAGGCTCCAGACAGCACGAGGCTCCCTCGAACCGCCCCCTGAATGAGCCGCTAACCCCTCAGGGTCCCAGGTAGGGATGCCTATAGCTGAACGCCTGTTGTCAGGAGAAAAAGATCTGGAGGCCTTTGTAGACCACAAGCCATGCTTCATTCATTTGTTTATTTGACAAACATTATATTGAGTACCTACAACTGTGAGTAAGGGCATGGACCTTGGGCAAGTTACCCAATCTCTCTGGGCCTTAGTTTTCTTATCTACAAAGAGGAGATAATAATACTTTTTACCACATAGGGTTCTGGTGAGGATTTAAATGTGTTAAGACACATCCACTGCTTAGGACAAGATCTGCTACAGAATAAGGAGTCCTTATTAATTATAAATACATATATGAAGCATCTAACTATTTTGTTAATTCTTGGAGTATAACCATTCTCAAGCCTTTCCATTTTGAAATACATATTATTTTACCATAAATTCCATTTTATTTCTCCTTTATGTTAAGTATTATAATACTGTAGTATTTCTATATTAAAGTATATTATTATTCTAAGATAGTGTAAGTTTATAAAACATGCATTTTATCTGTTTGATTATGTATTTTAGAATGTCTATATCTGTACGGTATGCTATAAATACATCATCATGTGTTCTACTTACACTACCTTCATATAATGTAAAATACACATTTTTACATAATATAAAATAGTAAAGTTAGGGCATTGTGTTATTTTTAATTATGGGTATATGTGGATTAATTGCCTATAAATTTCATTTCAGGATAGTGAAAGGAACATTTTAAAATGTGTTTGTAATGTTTCAATATATATATAACATACATCTTTATGTATTGACACACATCTATGTATAACATATACAGCTGACCCTTGAACAACATGGGTTTGAACTGTGTGGGTCCACTTGTGGATTTTTTACATACAGTACTATAAATGCATTTCTCTTTCTTGTGATTTTTTCTTTTCTTTCTCTTTTTTTTAAAGAGAGAGAGGGGTACAAGTGAGTGAGGGGCAGAGAGAGAGAGAATCCCAGAAGGGGCAGAGTGAGAGAAAGAGAGAGAAGCGGGGCTCACCCGAAGCGGGGCTCAAGCTCACCCGACATGGGGCTCGAACTCACAAACCGTGAGATCATGACCTGAGTCGAAGTCAGATGCTTAATGAATGACTGAGCCACCCAGGCACCCTTCTTATGATTTTCTTAAAAACGTTTTCTTTCTCTCCTTTTTTTAAAAAATGTTGACTTATTTATTTTGAGAGAGAGAGTGCAGGAGGGGCAGAGAGAGAACCCTCAGCAGGCTCTGCGCTGTCAGTGCAGAGCCTGACACAGGGCTCCATCTCACAAATCTTGAGACCGTGACCCGAGCCCGAGTCAGGCACTTAACCCGCTGGGCCACCCAGGTGCCCCCAAAACACTTCCTTTTCTTTAGCTTACTTTGCTCTGTAAATCTATTGTAAGACTACAGGATATACTACATAGAACATACACACTTTGTGTTAATTGACTGTTTATGTTACCGGTAAGGCTTCTGGTCAAAGGTAGGCTCTCAGTAATTAAGTTTTGGGGGAGTCAGAAGTTATACGTGGGTGTTCACCTGGGCAGGGATCTGGTGCCTCTAACCTCTGCATTGTCCAAGGGTCAACTGTATGACGTTATTATAATATATATATTTGGAAACATTGGCATTTTGAATATAGCTAATGTGTTGTGCATTGTGTAATGATGTATTTGAATAGTACGCATGGTTATAAAATATTATATATTGCTCTTTCCCCCACTGTCTGTGTGGCTTGCTGTCTCTCCTTAGGTCTTTACTCAGATGTTACATCAGAGAAGCCTTTCCAGACCCTACTAGGGCCACTTTCTGTCTCCTCATGTTGCTTTATTTTTCTCTTTTTTGCCCCTGTCAGCAGTGGGCATATTAAATATTCTTGGGTTGTTATGGCGCTCTGTCCGTACTGGAACATCAGTCTCACGAGGGCAAGAACTTTTATGTGCTGTGCCCACAGTTTTCCTTCCACCAGCTCTAATGGTATCTGGCACAGGGCAGGCATTCAACAAGTGTTTCTTGAGGAAGTGAAACGTGATCACGTTGACTTACTCTGAGCTAGACCTACCTTTACCGGGGTGGGGGGCGGCTTTACTTGTTCCCTTGTTGGGCCGACAGTGATTTCACAGGCTTTCCCCTGCCAGCTCCCGCACCCAGCACCGAGACCCTGAGCACTTTCCCTTCCCCGCCCCTGCCAACGCCCCACTCCAGCGCATCCGCTCCACATCCACTCCCAACGTGCACATGGTCAGCACCACGGCCCCCATGGACTCCAGCCTCCTCCAGGTTGGTGGTGCGGGTGTCAGTCACGGAGGGCACCGGGCGGAGGGGAGAGCCGTTCTGCTTGGCTCCCCTGTCCCCTCTCTGAGTCCCGTCCCTCTTCTTCCAGCTCACTGCCCAGAGTTTCAGCACCGATGGTGAGTCTGCCCCCCCACAGCCCTTCCGCCTGTGCCCCCCCCCAACCACACTCCACGTGCCTCCACTCACGTCCCTTCCACAACCGCAGCTGCTGGTAGTAGAGGCGGTGGCGACGGAGCCCCCCGGGGGAGCCCCAGCCCCAGCGTGCCCTCGGGGAGGAAGTCCCCACATTCCAAATCCCCGTCGGAGCAGCGTGAGCAGCGGGAGCGGAAGTCCTTGGCTGATGACAAGAAGAAAGTGGTAAGCTCCAGGGAACCTTTGGTGGGGGCGCCACAGGCTGAGTGATGAGGGAAGCGGGCAGGCCCCTGAGATGCCGCCGTGTGGCCTACAGAAGAATCTGGGGTACCGGGACTCGGGCTATTACTGGGAGGTGCCGCCCAGCGAGGTGCAGCTGCTGAAGAGGATCGGGACGGGCTCGTTTGGCACCGTGTTTCGCGGGCGGTGGCATGGCGACGTGGCCGTGAAGGTGCTCAAGGTGGCTCAACCCACAGCGGAGCAGGCGCAGGCCTTCAAGAACGAGATGCAGGTGCTCAGGTGAGATTGCACTCGTGTGGGGGCGGTGGGGCAGCTCTGGCCCCTCCCTGGGGAAAGGCCAGGCTCAGGGCACTTCCCGCACAGCACCCGTGTTTGTGTTGTGTTATAACCATAATCGGAAGTTGTTTCTCAGCCGGGCCGTCCCTTTCCCCTCTGGGAAGTGGGTATGGGTAGAGCACAGCTGACGATAGTATTGTTTGTGTTGGGGTTGATACTGATATTAATTAACGTCCCTGCCTGCAAACCGTGGGTCTTGTCATTTGCCTGCTGTGAAATGGGTGTGGCGGCAGGCCAGGACCTCAGCCTTACTGTGTGGCCTTCCATTAATAGCATAGTGTCAACCACATTGCCAGGAAGGCTTGCGTCCCTCCTTCCCCTCTGTGTCTGCTGTATCATTTGTGGGACGCTTACCGTGTTGCGTTCCTGTTATTAATTACAGCAATGCCGTAATTGAAAGAGCAGTATTATTTAACTGTAATGGTGACCGTAATTTAATTGTGGTGTAATTAACGATTGTAGTTGCTCTCCTTAATCTGTCTTTAATGCGATATTAATTAATTGGCACTGAGAGACCCTGGGGTTCCTTTTCTGCCTCTCTAGTTGCTACCCCTCCTGGGGTTGCTGGCGTGGACTTTCCCTCTGACAAATGGGCACAACTGTGTCACAGAGTTGACGTTATCAGAATTTCTTGTGCTATCTTAATAATTATCCTCATTACGGATGCCACAGCAAGAAAACTTTTATTCTCTGTTCCTCCCTGGAAATTACTTGAGCACGCTCTAAATTTGCATTATGTCAATATTTTAACCATAATCTGCCCACTGTGAGGAATGCTCACGTCCTCTATTATCCACTGCGACGTGAGCAAAATGGCAGAGCATCATTGATGTTGTGTGCGTTTGTGTTACTGTTACTGCTGTGGTTACCACTTACTTCTATAAGGAGTGATGGTTTTTCTTCTAAATCAGAGGGGATCTGTTCATCTGTGACAGCTTCTGTGAGGTAGACTCAGGTACCCAGTAGCAATAACAACAAGGACAGTGACATTTTCAGGGTGCTTACGCGTTAGGTGCTCTTCTAAGTGCCTTACAGATTATTTACTAATTACTCTTCCAGCTTCCCTATAAGGCAGCTAATCTAATTATCACAGTTTGGAAGTTGAGGAAAATGAGGCACAGAGAGGTTAAGTGTCCTCCCTGAGGTTGCACAGTGAGTACCTGGGGGAGCCTGGATTGGAACACAGACTCTGATCTGAGTCCTAACCCAAAGCTCTTTACCTCGAAGCCTCTCGTGGTGGTTAACAGGACATAGTCACATGTCACTGGTATTTTTACCGGCATTTATCAGTATTACGACGATACATCGATGAAGAACGTTGGCATTCCCCTTTCTTGTCTGTAGAGTGGTCACAGGCCCAGGTCATGGTCAAGGTCAGAGGTTGGCAGGTGTTGATGATGGAGAGCCACTGGTCGGCAGAGGGGCAGGGTCAGTAATTGCTCCCTCCTGCTTTTGTTGGGAGACTCGGATGAGGAAGCTTGGGATATAAGCCCCCAGGGTGGGATCGTAGCCCATGAAACATACCTCACAAAGGCACTGAAGCTGGCCACAGCCTGGCCCTGAGCCTCCCGAAAGACAGGGTGGAAATGATGACAGAAGGCAGCAGTGAACAGCACCACTCCTGATGCTCAGAAAGTGAGTGACCGTTGCTCTTTTTTCCTTCCTGTCCTGGTACCACCTTCCCTGCCTGCAGGAAGACACGTCATGTCAACATCTTGCTATTCATGGGCTTCATGACCCGGCCGGGATTTGCCATCATCACACAGTGGTGTGAGGGCTCCAGCCTGTACCACCACCTACATGTGGCCGACACGCGCTTCGACATGGTCCAGCTCATCGACGTGGCCCGGCAGACTGCCCAGGGCATGGAGTGAGCCTCTTGGCCTGGGGACAAAGGGAGGGGGCTGGCAGGCTTGGGGTGGGGAGATGAGGTCACCCCCAGCCAATTTGCCGCCTGCTTCCATCCCTACAGCTACCTCCATGCCAAGAACATTATCCACCGAGATCTCAAGTCTAACAGTATCTGCCTGTCCCTGTCTAAGGGCTTGGGTGGGGTGGGGGCTTAGAGGGATGGCTCTTGTCGGGGGGCCTTCTGGAGATGCATAGGGAGGGGCATGTGTCATGTGGCTTAATAGGGGCTTTAATGGGGCTCTCTTGGTCAGGGTTCAAAGTTGCGACTGGTTCAGGTGCTGTTCCTGGGGACTTTGGTCAGGGTCTAAAGTATGGCAGCTGTGGAGGACATTACAGGGAGTTCTGATCAGGGTCATGGGAGTGGCAGTTATGGGTGCCACTCCAGGGGCTTCCTGGCCGGGAGTCACAGGGGGGCCAAGGTAGGGAGCACTAATTGGAGTTCCCAGCCCGAGTCAAGGTTGTGGCTAGTTTGTGTGATATTGGGGGGCTTCTGGTCAGGGTCAGAGGCATGAGTGTGGAGGCATCAGTGGGAACCTCCCAGTCAGGATGAGAGATGTGGCTATTGAGAGCTCCTGTAGTGGCCCTTGACCCTGGTGGACATCTTCCTACACGAGGGGCTCACAGTGAAGATTGGTGACTTTGGCCTGGCCACGGTGAAGACACGGTGGAGCGGAGCCCAGCCCTTGGAACAGCCCTCGGGCTCTGTGCTATGGATGGTGAGTTGGGCCAGGCTGGACTGGGGCCATATAGGGACATGGGTTGCTGGGCCAGGATGTGAGGAGCTGAGTGGGAACGGGGATACTTGTGCCAGATGTGGGTGTCTAGACTGCTCATGTTTTTACCTTGTGAGGGTGTTTCCAGTTGTACCCAGTGTGGCTAGTGGGATCTGGGACTCTGGCTAGCCATTTGCTGGCCTCCATGATCCCCCTGCCTGGTCTGGTCTGCCCTATCGAAGGCGGCTGAGGTGATCCGTATGCAGGACCCGAACCCCTACAGCTTCCAGTCGGATGTCTACGCCTACGGGGTTGTGCTCTATGAGCTCATGACCGGCTCTCTGCCTTACAGCCACATTGGCAGCCGTGACCAGGTGAGCCCCACACCTTACCCATAATCTCTCAGGGAAGGGAGTCCCCTCAGCCTCCAAACCTTAGACTTCCTCCTTGTAAAGAACGCCACACTTCCCCCAGAAACCCAAAGTCTTCTGGGCTGAGAACTCCCAGAATCCTTTGGTCTTCCCTAGTCAGAATCCTCTCCTCCCCTATACATCTATCAACCTCTGGATCCTTGAAGTCCAGAATCTCTTGAATCCCCTATACCCAGGATCCCACAGGGCTCCCGAGTACCCAGAAGCGCTCTGGAACTCTAGATAACTATAGTCCTCTGGCCTCAGTGCTCAAAATCCCCCAAGTCCCAAAAAGCCCAGAATTCGGTTTCTGCCCGTCACAGAAGCCATCTGTGCTTCTGGAATACTCACAGATACCCACAGTCATTCAGGCCTTGGGCATCTAGCAGGCCTTTGGGGCCCTGGAACCCATGATGTTTTAGGCCTGGACTGTCACAGTTTTCCTAGGGCTAAAGTGTGGAATCTTCCAGGACCTCTGAAATTGGGGACCCTCTAGGCTCCAAGCCCTGAGCACTCACAGTCCTACAGGATGCATGGACCCATAGTTCTCTAGCACCCAGACACCTAGAGAAATACGAACTCCTGAGATTTAGAGTCACTTAGCTCCCTCCAGATCCAGAACTTTATGTTTCCCCTGACTCAGTACTTTCTGGGCTTCTAAGCCCCCTAGAAACCTGTGAGCCAAGGGATACCTACAATTCTTGACTTCTCCTGAGCTTAAATTCTGTTCTGCAAGCAGAGAATCCTTGTCTTCAGAGACCCAGTCCCAAGTCCTCAGAGACCCAGAATCCTTGCATCTACAAGATACCCACAGTCCTCAGACCTGAATACCCAGAGTACCCTAGTTTCCCAAAAAGGAGCCTCCAAAGCCCCTTTGAGACCCAGAATTCCCTCAGCCTCCCAGCTCAGACCCCCAGATCATCGCATTCCTGCCCCCCCCCCCCCGGTTATCTTCATGGTGGGCCGTGGCTATCTGTCCCCGGACCTCAGCAAAATCTCCAGCAACTGCCCCAAGGCCATGCGGCGCCTGCTGTCTGACTGCCTCAAGTTCCAGCGAGAGGAACGTCCCCTCTTCCCCCAGGTGGGCCGGGTAGGCGGGTCGGACACAATGGGGAGGGCAAGTCTGAGGAGGAGGAAGACTCCGAGGTGTCAGTGGGAACGGTGCACCTTCGAGGGTCAGGAGTGTATGATGTGTGTACTTCCCCATTAGGCCGGGGTTTGCGGGTGTCTGGGTGCCCGTGTGGCTCTGGACACCTCCTCTAACCTGCCCCTGCCCCCAGATCCTGGCCACGATTGAGCTGCTGCAGCGGTCACTCCCCAAGATTGAGCGGAGTGCCTCCGAACCCTCCTTGCACCGCACCCAGGCTGATGAGTTGCCTGCCTGCCTCCTCAGCGCGGCCCGCCTTGTGCCTTAGGCCCTGCCCCCAGCCGCCAGGGAGCCAATCTCAGCCTGCCACACCAAGGAGCTCTGCCCACCAGCCAATCAATGTTGTTTCTGCCCTGATACTGCCTCAGGATCCCCCATCCCCGTCCTGGGAGAGGAGAGGGTCCCCGTGTGCTTTTCCAGTTCCTCTGGAATTGGCCCCCCCCCCCCAAAGACCGAGACCCCTGCTTCCTCCATAATTTGGTTTCCTCTTGGCTTTGGGGATATTTCTAAATTTGGGAGCTCTTCTGTATCCACTGGCTGGGATTTGTGGCAGGGATTCCGCTCAGAACCTCTGGAATTTGTGCCTGATGTGCCTTCCACTGGATTTTGGGGTCCCCAGCACCCCATGTGGATTTGGGGGGTCCCCTCTGTGTCTTCCCCGCCATTCAAGGACTCCCCTATTCACCAAGAAGCACAGAATTCTGCTGGGCCTTTGCTTGTTTATTTTGCTTCCCGACTCTTCTCATGGGGTTCAGAGCCGCTGAAGGGTGGGGGTGAGTCCAGGCAAGGAGTGGTTGGGGGGAAGTGCGGACCACACAAACAGCGCCACTGCACGCATCACCACAGGCGGCACGATGAACGAGGACCACATATGCCAAGCACGGCACAAGAGGAGGCCACGTCAGTCACAGACACAGACATCACGGCAAAGGTGGGGAAGCAGAGGACCACTGGCCCTCCGTGTGCAAAGGATTCTGGGAAGATGGGTGGAGTTTGCATATTTAGAGATAGCTGTCAGAGGCAGGAAAGTGGGAGTGTGGGTCCCTGGGGAACAGAAGGGTCCTAGCAGTGGGAGGACCTCCCGATGTGATCAGTGGGGTTGAGGGGTGGTTAAGAGACATCCTTGCAGGGCTGGAGAATGGCATCTGAAGAGGTGGAACTCCAGAGATGTGAGATCCCTGAAAAGGGGCTCCAAGGTAGGGGTTTCTTTGGGATCTAGGAAATCTTGATGGGGAACAAGGTGTCCTTGAGAGATCTGGGACCAGAAGTATGGTTTCCCAGGAATTTCAGGGTTCCAGGAGGGGACTCAGTAGTGTTAGGGCCAGAACGTGTTCCCTGGTGTTTGGGAGCTTCTGGGAAGGAAAGTGCACCCGGCCCCCCCCCCCCCCCCCCAGGAGTAGAGGTTGTCATGAATTTGGAGGTTCTAAAACTGAAAAAAAAGTCTTGAGGTGGCCGAGAGTGGCCTTTTATAGGGACTCGGGAATTCCAAAGTGAGAATTGGATGTAGGACCAGGAGTGCGGTCTCCCCAGGGACTTGGGCATTCTGCAGAGTGAGAAGAGGGGTCTGGGCAGACCAGGAGAGGACTTCTCAAGGGATCTGGAGATTCCAAAAGTGAGAAATGGATTCAGGGCCCAGAGAGGGGTTGCCCAGGAGGAATTAAGGGTTCTCAGGGTGGGGTGTCAGTCGGAGAAGAGGCTGGCGAAAGACTTCCTCAGGCTGCGGATGGTCTCAGCTTTCACCTCGTCCTGGCTAAGGCTGGGCCTGGGCGGGGCTGGCTCTGGAAGGTTGAAGGCATTGGTCAGAGACTGGGATTTGCTAGAGAGAGACAAGGTGGAGGCATGGGAGGAAGGGGGTGGGGAGGAAGGGAGGAAGGGGAGAGAAACACAATGTTACCCCAGGCCCGGCCCAGCCCTGCCCCTCTAGTCCTGGGGCTGTGCCTGTGACCCTCCCACCCACCAGCACAGGCTTGGACCCTGATGGATTCTCAGGTGGAGTGGGGGAGCCCTGGGCCAGACTGGGAGGACTTGGATCCAAGGTGAAGTCTGGGCTTAGTGGGAGGAGTCTTGGGCTGCACCTTCTCCAAATTGTAGACTAGACTGGGAGGATGTAAAGTTGAAGATTGGCAGGGAGCCTCCCAGTCTTCGTGAGGAGGCGGGGAGGGAGTGCGGTGGGGTTTGCACCGAGGACAGGCTAGTGTGGGTGGAGGGCAATCTAAGGGGGAGCATTTGGGTGTGGTGGGGAGGACTTCTGAGCTCAGGCTGGGGTGGGGGGAGTCTGGAGTGGACCAGAAGAGGCAGAGAGCACCATGTGATGATTTGGGAGGAGACTGAAATGGCCCAGAAGGGAGGCTAGACTGTAGGAAAAGCATGAGGACAAGCTGGAAAGAGCGGGAAGTGATAGAGCTGGGCTGTGAGTTGGCCAGGAAGAGTCGGGGGGTTCGGCTGGGAGGAGTCCAGTTGGGTAGGAGAAGGGTGTGTTTTGCTGCGAAGGCTCCAGTGCAGTGCAGCTGGGTGGAGGATTTGATGGGCAGGGTCAATCAGCAAGGTGCCTGGGGGGCTGGGGGAGGGGGCTTTCCCAGGGGCCTAGTGGGAAGACTGTGACCTGAAAAGGGGTTTTTCTGGGGTTCTGCCACAAATGTCTGGGATGGAGGGCAGGAGCCTCCGTGAAGTGGGGCAGCGGGGTGTGTGTGTGTGTGCATAGGTTGGATGAGGGTTCTGTCCAGACTGAAGATCAAACTCTTGGGACTCCTGTATAGGACCTGGGTCCGAGGAGCCTGGGAGCTGGGGCCACTCTTCTGGTGCAGGAGCCTGTTTTGTGAGCAGCAAGGCGAGGGCTGCCGTGGGGTCCTCTTACTTGAGCTGGGGGTGCGGAGGTCCCCCGGCAGTGGCGGTGGCGGGTGGCGGCACGTCCTGGCTGGGTTTCTGGGCCAGCTGTGGCTTGGTGGGTCGTCCAGCAGGGCCCGGGCCACTGGGCCGTGGCTGCTGCGTGGTGGGTGGCCCGGTGCGGGGCATGGGACCCGCCTGGCTGGCCTGGCGTGTGGGGCCGGCAGGGCCTGGGGGTTTCTGGGGTGGGCCCTGGCGCTGCTGACCACTCGGTGGGGCCCCCGAGGCCTTTGGTGGAGCCTGACCGGAGACAGATGTCTGACGCGTAGCCTGTGGGGGGCCCGCCTGGCGCTGGGGAGATGGGGAGGCGGGTGGGCGGGCTGCTGGAGGCGCCCCGGGTCCTCCTGCTACTGGCCGGGATTGGCGGCCTTGACCCTGGGTCAGTGGTGGGGCCTGGGACGCAGGCTGCTGGGGTGCTGATGTGGGACTTGGTAGGCGCTGGGGCAGGGGACTGCCAGCTGGGGGTCCGAGGCCCGAAAGGTGCTGCTGGCCCTGCGGGGGCGGGCGCTGCTGCAACGGGGGTCCCTGGCGTTGGGGGCCCGGGCCGGGCTGTGGAGGGCCACCTGAGGGACAGAAAGAGTGCACATGTGAGAGGTGGGGGGTGGGGGTTGCCAGTACAGTCAGGGCCCAGGAAGCCGGCCCCTCACTTACCCTGTGGTGGGGGTCGTTGCTGAGCTGGAGGTCCTGAGGGCTGCTGGGAGGTCTGGCGGCCCAAGGGCGGGGCCCCTGGGGACGGAGTCTGCGGCAGAGGAGTGGAGCAGGAGAGGTTAAAAATAGTTACCGGCCAGCCAGAGCATCAGCCAATCAAAACGACACGGGCTCCCAGTGTGCTGGGTGTTGACGCGTCTGTGGCTGAGCTGAGGGGATATCAAGCTGGGGAGGGGGGAGCTCGTTGCGGGGGAGGGTTGGGAGGCACTCGGGGAAGTCAGGGCAGCAGCCATTTTATCAATTTTTACGAGCAATTGGTAATTGCCGCCGCACATGCGCACTGGCAGTGCCCTTTGCCTGCTGAATGAATATCAGCTCTGCGGCAGCATGACCGAAGGTTGGCCTGGCAGCCACTAGCCCCCCTCTGGCCAGCTCCGCCCTCGCTCAGCACCAGGGGCCTGACCTGGCCGTGGGAGCCCCTGCCGGGGGAGGCATCCCGCTGCCGCTGCCTGGGCAGGGCCTGGGCCATCTTGTTGACCACAAGCTCTACGATGAGCTGCTTGTCTTCATCTTGGTGGTCCCCGATGAGTGGCATGGAGGAGCCCACCACCTGGGGGAGGGAAACGGATCCGGTGAGGAGAGCGGCAGGAAGTGCATGGGAGGGTGACAGCCACCGAGCACCCTTAAGCTGGGGAAAGGCGCGGGCTGGTGCCAAGGAAAGATTCAGTTTGAGAAGCACCAGCTTTGCAGTGCGACGAAGGCTTGTCTTTTACAAGGTACCGGACAGCTCCTGAAGGGAGCCTACAGCTTAGAGCACAGCTCCACAAATTAGGGCCCGCGGGCCAAATCCAGCCCAGACGCCTGTCTTTGTATGGCCCCTAGAGCCAAGGATGGGTTTTACATTTTTTGATGGTAGGTAAGAGAACAAAAGATTTTGTGATACGTGAAAATATACGACATTTCAATTTTTATATCCCGACAGTTTTAGGGGAACGTTTGTTTTGTACGTATTGTCTTCGGCTGCTTTTGCAGAGAAGCTGCAACAGAGACTGTATGGCCCACACAGCCTAAAATGTGCACTGTCTGGCCCTTGACCGAAAACATTTGCCAGTCCCTGCTTTACAGTTTGCTAGGTGTTCTGTCATTTACAAAGAACTTCGTGGTGGCTATAGTACTTTATAGTTTACAAAGTTCCTTGTCCTTTTTAAGGGACTAGGGGATATATGGTATGTTTAGACTTTAGAAAAGTGCTTTGCATGGGCGCCACTGTTTACAAAATGCCTCACCGTGTAGAAAGCGCTCCCATTTTCAAGGCATTTTATGGTTTCCAAATTGCCTTACCGTTTGCCAGGGGCACTGCTGTGTACAAACAGATTTAGAATTTTGCGAGTGCTTTGCTTTTAGTAACGAGGACCTCCCAGTTTACAGAGCTCCTTTCTTATAGTTTTATTTTTTTTTTTTTAACGTTTATTCTTATTTTTGAGAGACAGAGCAGGAGGAAGGGAGGGGCAGAGAGAGAGGGAGACAGAATCGGAAGCACGCTCCAGGCTCTTGGCTGTCAGCACAGAGTCCGACGCGGGGCTCGAACTCACAGACTGCAAGATCATGACCCGAGCCGAAGTTGGACACTTAACCGACTGAGTCACGTGGGCGCCCCAATATAGTTTTGTAAAGCACTCGGCTGTTCCTCAAGCACCTCCTAATTTATGAGGTCCTTTACAGTTCACAGAGTGCCTTTACAGCAACCTGGCCATGGAGAGCTTCACGGCTTATGGAACGATGCTGCCATGCACCTGCCCCACCCCGTACCCCTACCAGTTCCTGGGCGCTCCCACCTCAATGATGTGATCCCTTCCATCCTTGCCATGCAGTGCTTCCACTGCGCAGATGTCCAGTCCCCCAAAAATCTCGGAGCACGTATCCACCCACAGCTTGTACCTGCCGAGATGTGGGGCAAGGAAGCCTGTCAGTGCCCGGCCGGCCTGCGTAGCCATGCTTCCCCCCTGGCGTCCCCTCCCTCTGAGTCCAGGCCACCCCCACCTGTCAGACATGGCGATCTGCTCGAGCATGGCAGAGCCGGTGTTGGTCTTCCAGTTTCCTGACACTGACGTCCTCCTGGGGGGGACAAGACGAGAGAGGACAGAAGCTCAGGGGAGCCCAGGTTGCACAGGGCAGGGGACCCCTACCCAGGCCTCGGCCTCTCCACTCACATGTAGGCTTTGTAGTTCTGCCCAATTTTCTGGACGCGCACGTCATATTTGGCGTCAATGAAGGGCTCGGCGGTGGCATATGTCTTGGTCAGTGCCACGACGCTCGCGATGTCCTGGAAGTCGTGCTGGTTGTCCACTTTGACCTGTAGGAGTGGGGCAGGGATCAGGACCTGATTAGGACAAGGTGGCAGCGGGCGGGGGGGCCCCCCGCCGCCCCGGGGCGGGGGCATGCACGTAAATGACACGGGTGAGCCAAGTACGTACAAATTCAGTGGGTACGCCAAGACACTCGGGCATGCATAATTCTGGGGGTCCTAGTTTTTACACGTACACAGCAGACACACAGGTGGGGATATGCAACTTTGAACATACTAAAAACAATTGAGTTGTCCACTTTAAATGGGTAAGTTGTATGGTATGTGGGTTATATCCCAGTAAATCTGTGGAAAAACTGTGTGTATATATGGTCTATGTGTACGGGTACCGCGACACACAATCGGTTGTATACACGATATGCAAGCATACACATTACAAGTCTGCTTTCTACGCACACAGAGACAAAATCAGGTGGACGGAATGCACGCAGGACCCCAAGACGCTTGAACATAAAAGATTATATAGCGTGTGTTCAACACGGGCATGTGTATACACAAACACAATGCTGGTTACACGAACAAAGTAACAGGACGCATAAACCTGGTTGAATGTATGACAAAGTCTAAGAATGTGAGGGAAAAAAATCCAAAGAGACAAAGACACCCCAGGACACACAATCACACAGAATTACCGGAGTGCTTTGAATACGCAATATACGTATGCACCATGCCAGGAGCACGCACCATTTCCAAACACACACACCTACACACCCCATCTGGGGACTCACCTTGCCCATCCCGGAGTGTGCGTGCCCCATCTTCACAACCACAGGGTACGTCGTGCTGCTGAGCTGGTAGGGCGGAAAGGCAGAGCAGGGTCAGGGCAGGAGGGCCATCACAGGGGTGGTGGGGGGGGGGGGCTGAGGGAAGCCCGTTCTGTGGGAGCCACATTAGAAGCCATTTCCCAGAAGAGGCGAGTCAGGGACAGTCAGCAGTGGGGGTCACACACACACACATACACACACACACGTTTCTGTGCCCAGAATCGAACTCAGAGCCCTGCCTGCCTGTCCCTCCCTCCACTACCCTCAAGTCCCAGACATCCCGCCTCTGCTTTCCCGGGCAGAGGCATGGGATAGGGGTGGGGGTGGGGGACTTTTCCGGAAAAGGGAAAGTTTGTTTTTATAATGAGTGGATGATAGAGAAGTGAGTGTGTGCATGTGCATGCACGGGGGTGTGGTGGCAAGCATGTAGTAACCGGATCCCTCAGCCAGGCCTCGTGTGTAAGCATCGTCCGTGCACAGACGCAACCCAGAGGCACGCACACAAACCCTCAGAACTCAGATCTACACAACCAAGCCCAGAGATTGCCAAGTAGGTTGAGACCCACGAGATGGAAAGACGCACAACCAACGCAGGCTCAGTCAGAGCACACCTTGCTCTCCGGCTGCAGAGGTCCACACATTCAGCCAGCCAGGCGCTTCTGGCCGGCCTCTGCCCAGCAGCACACGCTTTGGGGCACACACACACACACAGCCCCTTTCCTGTGGCCCAAAGCCACGTCAGGGACCCACACAGCATGAAGGATTGCCCATGAAGTACAGAGACCACCCTCAGAGGCACAGCCACGGAGCGCACAGGCACACACGACAGAACTGGGCACGTACTCACACCCAACACTCACAGACACACCCGCGACACTCCCGGGCCCACGCACGAGGAAGACCCACGCCACATATAGAGGTACACACTCCTAGGTCGTCACATAACCACCAAGACTCAGCACGGAGAGCCGCACCAGACGGGGAGGGGGGGGGCACACCCAAAGTACATCTAGGGACGCGCACACACAACGCGCCTTGCCACCCATACAAACGGAGAGGCGCACACACAGCCAGGGACACCCAGAGTCTTCCTAAGTGTAGGCACTTCCGGGTGTGTGCGTGCACACGCACACTCACACGTCCAGGTGTGGGGATGCCTCAGGCCTCCCGCGACCCCGGGGGCGGGCAGAGGGGCTCGGGTTGGGCGATCTGCGCGCGCACGACCGCGCCGCCCCCTCCGCTGTCCCGCGGGGTAGAGAGAGGGCATTCCCGGAGGGGTTGCCCGGGCGGTGGCGGTTCCCGGTTCCCGACAGGCACAGGAAGCCCGCAGGCTCAGGGTGACCGATTGACCTTCAGGCCTCACCCTCTCTCCGCACCCCCACCTTCCTCATTTCCCAAATGACTGGCGTCATCACGGGTCCCCCGAGAGGCACCGCATTGGGAAGGGGGCTGCGGGGATCCTCTCGTTAGCGTTCCGGGGCAGCAGCGCAGAGGCAGCGCTTGACGTTAACACTCGGGCACACACACAACTCAGGAACACCACCTCCGCAATTACATGCGCAACTTAGACCCGCTCTGCAGAAGCAGAGGTACAACTCCCAGGAGCGACACAAAACACACAGGTGCGCAACACTAGGGGCGCACACACAGTTCTCAGAGGCAGACACAGAGCAGAGCTGCGTGCAAGTGCACACGCGCGCACAGGCCCCCACCTCGAGGTCTCTAGGCCCCTCTTTTCTTGTTTTTAAATTTTATTACATTTTTTAATGTTTATTTTTTAGAGAGTGTGTGTGAGCAAAGGAGGGGCAGAGAGAGAGAGAGGGAGACACAGAATCCAAAGCAGACTCCAGGCTCCGAGCTGTCAGCACAGAGCCCCACACGGGGCTCGAACTCACGAACCCAGGGATCATGACCTGAGTGGAAGTCGAATGCTTCACCGACTGAGCCACCCAGGCCAGGCCCCTCTTTTCACAAACCCTCCTTGTTTCCTCTGGACTTGAGTCTGAACGCAACCCCGTGTGTACGTATGTGCGCGACTATGCCCGCACACGCGTGCATGCTGGGAGCTTTGCACTCCAGGATCCCCTGGAGAGCCCTAGGTTTGCATCTTGGCCTCGCCTCTTCCTAAAGCCATGTGGAAGCCCGGGTCAGGTCGCCTAACCTTCTCTGGGCCTCAGTTTCCTGATCTGCACAAAGGGCACCACGAGGCCCAAGCGCTTGGCACGTCGTGGAGATGGCCGGGCATCCGCGCTGCACACCCAGCCGGCCCCACGGCCCCCACACCCATGCAATGTCCCCCAGGGGCTGCACATCCGGATACATCTCCGCGAAACCCCACGGGTTTCAAAACCCGCACTATGACCCGGATGCACAGAACCCCTCACGTGTAGACAGTCGGCCACACTCGCTGCTGACTCAGGCTTGAGAGAGCTGGCATCCGAAGCAGGGTCAGTGAGGGGCTGCAGCAGGGTTTTCCCTTCCCGCGCGGCTCCCACCGGCCGAGCTCTGACTTACTCAGCCCCTGCCTCGTTCACTCTCCCTCCCCACTTTCACAACCGGCGGCTCCAAATTCCTGGTTTACTCCCCCTCCCCCCTCTGCCCCCGCCCCTGCCGGAGGGGCCGTTTCTTCATTCTCATTCCTGGGTAGGTCACTCGACCCCTCAGCGTGTCTGGGTTTCCTCATCGGCATCAGGAGATACGCCACGTCCCTAAGTCACAGGCAAATTGTGAGGAACAGATTACTTCAGGAAAAGCGCTGAGCCCGGTTTTCTGGCACACAGGAAGCCCCCCTCCTCAAGAAGTGTTGGCTACTGCTATTGGTACTGGGTCAGCATCCCTTGGCCAGCCGACATGAATTACCAAGGTGGCAATCAGGACTGAGAGATGAAGTGCTCACAAAGGTTCCAGAACGCTGTTCGATCCCCACAGTAGTGGGGTGGGGGGCGGGTGTCGTTTTTGTGGGGGTGGTGCTGGTGACTGGGCTAACCTCCCTGAGTTAAGCAAGCTTCGTTAGCAAGGGGGCCATGAGGACTGAAAGAATTTACACAAGGAATATAGGACACAGCGCACAGCACCATCACTGTTATCATTGGTCTGCCTTCCCCAACCAACAAAGGATGTTAATTAGCCCTTAGAGCCCTTTCCCAGGACCCCAGGGAAGATTCAGGCAGCATCTGGAAGCTGGTGGGCAGGGATTGCCTCACCACCAACCCCCCCCCCCCCCCCCAGAGGTGTGGGAGGGCTGGTGGGGAAGGGGCAGGGCAGGATGGGAGGGGATCCGTTTTCTACTG
>NW_024420586.1:24366105-24368090 GCF_014898765.1 Herpailurus yagouaroundi
CCCCCCCCCCCCCCCCCCCCCCCGCCCCACCGTAATGCTAATTCACTGGCACTTTCCCCACAGGTCAGGGCCGTGCCACGGCTGGGGTGAGATCCTGGCACCAGTTAACCTAGGTTCAAATCCCAGCCATGCCTGGTGATCCTCGGAAGGTTCTTCAATCCCTCTATGCCTCATAGTTCCTCATCTGTAAAATGGGACTAATACCGGTACCCATCTCGGAGGTTTACTGTGAGCTCTAAGTGAGAAAAAATATGCTGAGTGCCTGGGACACAGTTGGTGCTGTATAAATGCTATTTATTTAGCTATGTGTTTATTTTTTCAAGGATTTTATTTTTAAGCAATCTCTACACCCAACGTGGGGCTTGAACTCACAACTCCGGCCGAGAATAAGAGTTGCTGGCTTGGGGCGCCTGGGTGGCGCAGTCGGTTAAGCGTCCGACTTCAGCCAGGTCACGATCTCGCGGTCCGTGAGTTCGAGCCCCGCGTCGGGCTCTGGGCTGATGGCTCAGAGCCTGGAGCCTGTTTCCGATTCTGTGTCTCCCTCTCTCTCTGCCCCTCCCCCGTTCATGCTCTGTCTCTCTCTGTCCCAAAATTAAATAAACGTTGAAAAAAAAAAAAAAAGTTGCAGGCTCCACCGACTGAGCCAGCCAGGCGCCCCAAGTCCGTGTTTTTTGCGAGGGGTTAACATCCAGGCTCTGGCTTCAGGCCACCTGAGTTCAAATGCCAGTTCTGCTGCTTATTAACTGTGATCTTGGATATGTCACTTAACCTCTCGGTGCCTCAGTTGCCCCCCTTGTATTCCTCCTCCTCTCACTTGCCTTACTCTCTCCACTGCTTCTACCTAATTTGTTTCCTCTCTGCCTCCCTCACCCTTCACCAGACTGTCAGAACTACCAAGGAGAGGGATTTGTGTGTGTGCCTGGCACACAGTAGGTGCACAAGACATGCTTACTAAAAGGATGGACTAACTCAGGCTTCGGCCACAGGGATTTTGGGGGATGTGGGTGATGGGGTAGACTTTGGAGAGAGTTTGGAGACTTCAGGGAATTGCCCTGAGTGCTGGGGGGGGGGGGTAGGGGGTAGTCCTGCCTCTAAGCCCTCCCCAGAGGCTGCCTGGAAGGACTAGTGTCGGACGATGGATGGATTGACAGATGGACAAACGTGGAGATGGGGGCGGGTGGCCAGGGCGAGGCCCAGCGGGAGGGAGAGGAGGAGGGCGCATCTCCTTTTCGGCAGCCCTTGCTTGGCCCGCCCCTTGGCCTCCACGGAGGGTGGGCGGATGAGTAATGCATCCAGGAAGCCTGGAGGCCTGTGGTTTCCGCACCACTGCCACCCCCGCCCCTCGCGTGGACATTTATCCTCCGCTGCTCAGGCCCTGCCACTGTCGCCTCAGACCCAGCGCCTGGAGAGATCCACCAGAGGTAGGCAGGGGCCTGGGAGGCCCGCGGGGCCTGAAGCTTGGCCGGAGCTTTCCTGCTGGACGTCTGGCCACTCAGCCTGGCCGGCGGGTACCAGGACTCTGGGCTGGTTCAGGGGAGGGGGGCGGGAGTGGGGGGGGGTGGTGCTGGAACTTCTCCCCCAATTCCCACACTCCAGACTCCTTGGAACCCCGATCTCTATCCCCGACTCCTCCAAACCCATGAGCCCCCTAATATCACAGCTGCCTCCCAGGCTGCCAACTCCCCTAAATTCCCTCACTGCCCCCCCAACCCTCCTAAATCCCCAACTCCACGACTTTCCCTGCTCCCAAATCCCTCAGGCACCCCGACCCCTGAAGCCTCCAAACTCTCTGAACCCCCAACCTCCTCCGGACTCCTCAGCTTCTCTCCACTCCCCCCATCTCACTATGCACAACCCTGAAACCCCAAACTCCCCTGGCTCCCTGAACCCCAAATTCCTCACCCCCAGCTTCTTGACCTTCTGACTTCCCAACGTTCCTAAATCCTGCAAACCCTCTGCCCCCTTATTCTGCAAACACCACAGCC
>NW_024420586.1:24368190-24412712 GCF_014898765.1 Herpailurus yagouaroundi
AAATCTCCACTGCCCCCCCAACCCCTCAAGCCCGGAGTGCGGAGGCTTAATCCCGTTCCAGGCTGGGGAGGGCACTGCCCACCTCGCAGAGGACCGCTGACCCCTCCTCCCCACCCCGCAGAACCCACCATGGCACCCTTGGCGCCCCTGGCCTCCTGCATCCTGTTGTTGCTGTGGCTGGCAGCCCCCAGCCGGGCCTGTACCTGTGCCCCACTCCACCCGCAGACCGCCTTCTGCAGCTCGGACTTCAGTAAGTGTGCCCCACTCTGCCCGCACACTCTGTGCGTTTGCTTTTGGGGGGTTCACAGTGGTGCCGACCCCTGGAACAAGTCCACTCAGCCCTGCACTGACTCTGCTTTAGCCGCACCGGCATCCTTGTGCTTCCTTGATTACTCTGAGCCCAATCCCACCTCCGGGGGCCTTTGTACTGGCAGCTTCCTCTGCCTGGTACACCCTCCCCCCCTCACCCCAGGTATCCACACGGGTGGTGGCCTCTGATGTCAGGATGGCCTTCCCTGTTCAAAATTTATATATATATGTATGTGTGTGTGTGTGTGTGTGTGTGTGTGTGTATATATATATATACACACACACACACATATAAAGTTTATTTATTTATTTTGAGAGATAGAGAGAGAAGGAGCAGGGGGAGGGCCAGAGAAAGAGGGAGAGAGACAATCCCAGCACGGAGGCTGACTAGGGTTCGAACTCACCAATGGTGAGATCATGACCTTTGCTGAAACCAAGAGCCAGTCACGTAACCAACAGAGCCACCCAGGTGCCCCCCTCCCTGTTCAGGATTTTAACCCCGGTCCCCTAGTACCCCCTGATCGCCATGTCTGAAATTCCTCATCGCACTAAATACTTTGTAACATTCCATGTATGTATTATTTCGCTTGTGTTTAGCCTCCTTCTGGCTGGAATGTGAGCTCCACAAGGGGGGGGGGGGGTTCTGTGTTTTGTTCACTGTTGTGTTCCTAACACCCAGAACAGTGCCTGGCGCACAGCAGGCTCTGAAATATTTGAGTGAATGAACACATGATGAATATATGAAAAAGGCTTAATTTTAAGCAGCGCCTGGCAAAGAGTAGTCGCTCAATATACCAATCAAATCAATTAACCGGTGTGTAAATAGCTTAGTGAGCTGACATCTAGCGATCCCTATTTAAGTATGTGCTTCGCCGGTATTAGTATTTGATTATTTTATTTTATTGGCTCCTGCAGTCCATTTGACTCGTCTCTCCCCCCTCCTCTCCTGCAGTCATCAGGGCCAAGTTCGTGGGGACCGCAGAAGTCAACCAGACTGCCTTAAGCCAGCGTTATGAGATCAAGATGACCAAGGTATTCCTCCTGCCCTTTTCCCAGCAGTTCCTAACATCTTCCTTCCCGTCAAAGTAAAAGCCAAGGGCCACCGGTTTGTCGAGGAAGTTGGCTGTGATGTCAGGATGCTCTATGACTTCAGGGAAGAACGTGGAGGGGGAGGATTATAGCAGTAAAAGAGATTCTTCCCCTCACCTATCGACAGATGTTCAAAGGGTTCAGCGCCTTGGGGGATGCCTCTGACATCCGGTTCGTCTACACCCCCACCGCGGAGAGCGTCTGCGGATACTTCCACAGGTCCCAGAACCGCAGCGAGGAGTTTCTCGTCGCGGGTGAGGCCCCGCCCCCTCGTCCTGTGCCCCGCCGGCCCGTCCCTCTGACGCCGCCTGGCGCCGCGAGGGGGCGAGGCTCCGAGGGACTGGTCCCAGTTGAAATGGGAACCGCCCCAATTTCAGCCTATCGGAAGGCGGGGGGGGGGGGGGGGGCTTTTGCCCAGCGGGGGTCTGTGCGCCCGGGACGCCAATCAGGTGCCGCCCTACCCTCCCCCCCCTCCCCCCCGACGCCGGCCCAGCTGATCAGCTGCTGCCTCTTGCCCCCTGCCCCCAGGAAAACTGCGGAACGGACACCTGCACATCAATACCTGCAGTTATGTGGTTCCCTGGAACAGTCTGAGTTCCTCTCAGCGCCGGGGCTTCACCAAGACCTATGCTGCTGGCTGCGAAGAATGCACCGTGAGTACCTGGGCCCTGCCCGCCACCTGGAGAGCGGTCCTTGGGTTCTTACCCAAACCCTGGCTTCTTTCTTGCTCCTCCTGACCATTCCTTGTCCGTATGGCTGCTCCCCAAACCCTAGTGCTGTCCCTGATCTCTCTTGCTGGTCCCCCGAAACCTGAGACTGGAAATTCTGGTTCTTCTTTGCTCTGTGTCTTGTACCTGGGGATTCGCTGTTCCCTGGACTTTCTGGCTGCTTCCTGTCCCTCTAAATCCCCCTGGGACTATTTTCTAGTCCCTCTGTCTATTCTTGACCCCCCAGGGATTGTTTCTTGGTTCCCTAGAATGTTCTCCAGGAACCCAAAGCGCCGATCCCCCAACCCACTGACTCCTCCCCAGCACATCTGATTATTTCTCTGTAGCTCTGACTGCTCCGTACACAAGGGTGTGTTACATTGTCCTTCCAGCCATTCCAAGACTATTTTCTGGTGGCCCTGAATGTCCTCTGATCCCAGTGACTGTGTGTCTGAGCCCCATGGCTCTATCCTATGCCTGTGCCCCACTGGCCAGCTGTTCCCCGCTACTACTGCCGCTTGTTCCCTATCCTATGGAATAGTTTCCCTGGAAAACTGTCTGACCGCCCCCCCCCCCCCCACCCATGACTGTTCTCCAGCCGCCATTCCAGGAAACTGATCAGTTCCCTGGATTACCATCACCTTGCCAAGCCCAGTGCCTGTTCCTCCAATGGGAGGGGCTGTTCTCAAGTCTCTCCCCAGGTGGGGCAACACCAGGTCTCCCTAGGCAGCTGAGTGTTGAAAACTGAGTAGGGGCGGGAGGCGAAGCCCTCAGAGATGTGCCTCCCTCCCCTTCTCTAGGTATTTTCCTGTTCATCCATCCCCTGCAAACTGCAGAATGACACTCACTGCTTGTGGACAGACCAGTTCCTCACAGGCACTGACAAGGGTTTCCAGAGCCGCCACCTTGCCTGCCTGCCAAGAGAGCCAGGGATATGCACCTGGCAGTCCCTGAGGACCCGGATGGCCTGAATCCGGCCCCCAGCGGAAGCTGAAGCCTGCACAGTGTTCACCCCATTTCCCACTCCTGTCTTTCTTTATCCCAAACAATGAAATAAACAACTACCATCCAGCAGGCAGTGTCCCCGTGTAACGTGTGGGAACAAAGCCATGTCACTGATGACCCGGTGGGAGCACCCTGGGACCAATGCCGAGGGAGTGGGGGATGCGAAATCGGCTTTGTATATTTGTACATAAAATTTGAGGTACTGATGGGGCGCCTGGGTGGCTCACTTAGTCTGGCATCCGGCTTCGGCTCAGGTCACGATCGCACGGTTCGTGGGTTCAAGCCCTGTGTTGGGCTCTGTGCTGAAAGCTCAGAGCCTGGAACCTGCTTCGGATTCTGGGTCTTCCTCTCTCTCTGCCCCTCCCCCACTCAGGCTCTGTCTCTCTCTCTCTCTTTCTCGAGAATAAAAAAACATTTAAAAAAATTGAGGTACTGGTAATAATCGTCTACCTTGGCATTAACATTGGCAATCTTTTTTTTTTTTTTCTTTTCAACGTTTATTTATTTTTGGGACAGAGAGAGACAGAGCATGAACGGGGGAGGGGCAGAGAGAGAGGGAGACACAGAATCGGAAACAGGCTCCAGGCTCTGAGCCATCAGCCCAGAGCCTGACGCGGGGCTCGAACTCACGGACCGCGAGATCGTGACCTGGCTGAAGTCGGACGTTTAACCGACTGCGCCACCCAGGCGCCCCAACATTGGCAATCTTTAACATCAGTACTGGCCATTCAACCTGCATCATCAACCACAATTCACTGGACAATCTCTCTGCTCGGTACTTTGGAACATTTTACTAGACTAATTTATACTTCCTATTTGCACAGGGCTCTCTAGAAAATTATCCCACTACTGACAGATCACCGTCTCACTGGCAAATTCCTCTATTCACAAATCCCTTCCAGTTGACAAGCTCATTGACAAATGTCTTATCAATTGGCCAACGGAACGGCTCTCGTCCCTTGGGCACTGTCCTGATGTCATCGAGGAGGATGTCCTGTCCCATCCAGATCTGTAGGTGTTACTGTCCACACCTTTGGCTTTTTACTGTGAGTCTGACTTGAGTGAAAGAGGAAACCTCCAGGGGGGCTCAGGGCCCCCACAATACCCCTCCCAGCCAGGGACTCTGGAATAGGAGGGATGAGGAGAAGGTGCGATCTGGAGATCCCCAAGCTCTGTCCTTCTCCCCCTTCCCCTACCTCTCCTCCCCTCACTCTGACCACCTCTGAAGGAAATACCGACAGCAGTGAAGTGCAGGTGGGGTTCAAAATGGGGACCAACCACATGTGTCAGCCCATCCCTCACCCCCCACGTACCTCCTCCTACACAGCTGTTCCCTCACCAAAGCTGGGGGCTCTAGACCCAAACCTCACCTTTCTGGTTCATCCTCCCCCATAAAAGCTGAGTGATGACTCTTCCCCAGCACATCTGATTATTGTTCTGCAGCTCTGACTGCCCCCCACATGAGGCTGTGTTACGTTGCCCTTCTGACTATTCCAAGTCTTAGGCCTTCCTGTTCCATGCCTCCCTGGGGCCTTCCCCATCCCTGGCTCCTGTCCCCTCCACTCCAAAGATCCTCACTCGAGTGAGGCCCCTGGAAACCACAATTTCAGACTGGTGCAAACATTTAACAGAACACTCAAGTGTCCTGTCGGCCTCGATCTGCTTGAAAAAGATCCCAATGCATCTTTGGTGAAGGAGAGGACCCCCAAATTCCCTCCTGTCAGACTACACTCTGCTCCTAACAAGAAGCAGCCAGGTTTCCTCCAGGGAATTCTGGGTCAGCAAGCTGGCCCCCCGGATCCTCTGGCACTCCTGGGAGATTCCCCCAGGGCCCAAGTATGTCCTCGATCGGGATGGGTAGACTTTGGGGTGCCTGGGTGACTCAGTTGGTTAAGTGTCCGACTTCAGCTCAGGTCACAATCTCGTGGTTCATGGGTTTGAGCCCTGCGTCGGGCTCTGCTCTGACAACTCGGAGCCTGGAACTTGTTTCAGATTCTGGGTCTCCCCTTCTCTCTGCCCCTCCCCCACTCACACTCTGTCTCTCTCACTCTCAAATATGGAGAAATGTTTAAAAATTTTTTACAAAGGATGGGTAGATTTTGAGCACTCAGGGCCTATCTGCCTGTGCAGGGGACACCCACTGCAGTGACAATTTCTACCTGAACATCTACATCTTGGGTATGCCCTGGGAGGATCTAAACCCTGTCTGCTAAAAGGGGCAAATGGCAGCCTTCGCGGATGGGTTTGACTGTAAGGGCCCTGGTGGCCCTTGTCGCTATTGGCTCAGCAGCTCCTACCAGTTTACCAAATCCTAGTATCAGCTCCCTGCATTGCTAGGCTGTTGTTCCCTGACCCCAGGACCCATTTCCTGAGCCCTCAGCTATTTTAATCCCTGGGAGGAAGGTGAAGCAGAAGGAGGCAGTGGAAAAGGATGGAGCCCAGTGTGGAGGCCGTTCTCCTGCCGACCTGCCCACCTGCAGGCGGTGCCCTGGACAGAGACGTCAATGCTTCGTGGATAGGGTTGCCCACCAGGCCCTACTGAGGCCAGAACAGCATATGAGGCCTCCTCCCCCAGACCCTGGCAGGAGCTCCTGGCAGGATATCTGTAGTCCTGGGGTCAATACATCCCCCCTTCACTCTTCTAGAAAATCCACCATGGGGCGCCTGGGTGGCTCAGTCGGTTAAGCATCCGGCTTCAGCTCAGGCCATGATCTCACGGTTCACGAGTTCAAGCCCCATATCGCTCTCTGTGCTGACAGCTCAGAGCCTGGAGCCTGCTTCGGATTCTGTGTCTCCCTCTCTCTCTGCCCTTCCCCCATTCATTCTCTCTCTCTCTCTCAAAAATAAACAAACATTAAAAAATTTAAAAAAAAGGATTTTAAAAAAGTTCACTAAAGTGAGTGAGTTACCCCCCTCCCCCACTCCAGCATTCCATGTATCTGGGTGTGAATTTCTGCTTGGGAGAGACTGATGGCTGAGAGAAAGCACACGGGGGAAGTGTGATAGCATTGTGACACGTGCAGCATGGGGGGGGCGGTACAGCTCAGTGGGTAGCCTGGGGGCCAGCCCTTCCCTCACCTGAGGCTCAATACTTCTCCGTGAAAAATTGGCCTCACAGTCCCTACCCAGAATCCTTCTGAGGTCTGTGCTAGGTTTGGAGGATGATTAAAGGGTGTGTTTGCCCCTTGGGTACTTTTTTCAGGTCAAAACACGAAACTCTCATAATAATAACTTCATGTGAAATCTTTCTAACAGTGACTTCATTTCTAGCCGGGCCGCGTGTAGTGGTTAAGAACATGAATGCTGGAGCCAGGTCATTTGCAATTCAGATCCTGCCCCTTCCATGCACTGGGTCTGTGTCTTTGGGGGAATCACGTTACCCCTTTGTGCCTCAGTTTCCACATCTGTAAAACAGGGATAAAAAGAATGCCTAACTTGCAGGGACAATGTGAACGTTAAATGAGGAAGTACGTGTAAAATGTACTGGGCACGTAGCACTTACAAGTATTAGTTAGTAGTAGTATGATAAATGTCATTTAATGTAAAGCTTTAGTAGTGATAATTTGTATCAGTATTGATTATTTACAATATTGGAAATAATGTATAATACCAGTAATACTAATTTAATGCACTCTGGAAACCTTAGTTTAACTCGTGATCCTGATAATCCCCCCAGAGATGTTACAAATATTTAATAGGCTCATTTGTAATGTTTTTCTTATCACTCTGAAACTTATATACTTCTTCCCGGTGCACAAGTCTCCCCAACTGAAAAATACCAATGCTTTAAAAGATTTCTAAGAAAACTCCTCCTCCCCAGTGATAATGTTCCCCACTATGAAGTCCTTACTGTGGATGATGAATCAGCATACTTACAAATCTCTTCTGTTCCCAAGAATGCAGGTGACAAATTTCTAAGGTCAACTCTTTCCTTGGAAGAGTTCCCTCTCCTCACTGTACAAGTCCCCTCTTTCACAAATACCCCATAACAAATACCCCTGTTGAGCTACCTACCACCTTATTCATAAATATCCCATTGACATATCCCCATGGATGATCTCCATTAACAAATCTCCCCATTCAAAAATACCTAGCGGCAATCTATCACCCACTGATGGATCCCACTGACAAATATCTCTCTTCATAATTACCCACCATTTGCATATCCCCTACTGACCACTCAGTTGACAAATCTATAAATGTCTTTCTATGACATAATTCCCACTGACAATCTTTTTTTAAAAGATTTTAACTAATCTCTATGCTTAACATGGGGCTTGAACTTACAACCCAGAGATCAAGAGTCGCATACTCCACTGATTGAGCCAGCCAGACACCCCCTCCCATTGACAATCTTTATTGACAAATCTCCCTATTCCTTTATCTAGACCCACTGACACATCTCCCCATTCAGACATGTGCATCGAAATTCCCCCATTGATAAACTTCCTTGTCCAATCTTCCCATTCAGAAATACCAACCATTGATATCTATCAATGATAAGCCCATTTAAAAATCTTTCCATTCATTGAAACACACCCTTCCTCAGGGCGCCTGGGTGGCTCGGTCGGTTAAGCGTCAGACTTCGGCTCAGGTCATGATCTCACGGTCCGTGAGTTCGAGCCCCGCGTCGGGCTGTGTGCTGACAGCTCGGAGCCTAGAGCCTGTTTCGGATTCTGTGTCTCCCTCTCTCTCTGCCCCTCCCCTGTTCATGCTCTGTCTCTCTCTGTCTCAAAAATAAACGTTAAAAAAAAATTAAAAAAAAAAAGAAACACACCCCTCCATATAGCCCCTATTGGTCAACCCTCATTGAAATGTCCCCATTGAAATTTCGCTATCCTTAGATATGTCTAATTGGAAAATCCCCTTGCTGGAACAGCTCCCAATCTATTACTATATTACGGTATTACCATATATGATGACACATCTCTTCCCACCCCCCAGTGACAGATGAAGAGGTAGATTTCTTTTCCTTTTTTTAAAGCTTTTTAAAAAAATTTTAAATAATCTCTACACTCAATGTGGGGCTTGAACTCACAACCCCGGGATTAAGAGTTGCATGCTGGGGCGCCTGGGTGGCGCAGTCGGTTAAGCGTCCGACTTCAGCCAGGTCACGATCTCGCGGTCCGTGAGTTCCAGCCCCGCGTCAGGCTCTGGGCTGATGGCTCAGAGCCTGGAGCCTGTTTCCGATTCTGTGTCTCCCTCTCTCTCTGCCCCTCCCCCGTTCATGCTCTGTCTCTCTCTGTCGCAAAAATAAATAAACGTTGAAAAAAAAATTAAAAAAAAAAAAAAAAAAAAAAGAGTTGCATGCTCCACTGACTGAGCCAGCCAGGTGCCCCAAATGAAGAAGTAGATTTCTATAATAAGACCAGCCCTTTCTCTTCTCAATAGTGACTGACACCTATGTCTCACTGTTCAGCCCTGGACACTTCCTATACAGTACTGGTGAAATCTGAAGACCACCTCTTATCACACTGTAGAGCTCCCACCAAAGGAAACATTTAGGACACAAGTTGCCTTTCAGTGTGGGAATGAAGGCGGAGATTTTTTTAAAAAGGGAAGATAGGTTGAAAGTCTGTATAAGAAGCCATTAGAACCTCAGATACACTCCCGAACTCCTAATCCCCACTCCAGTAGAAGGAACTGAAAGAATAAAATAGAGGGTTCATGTGGGCAGGAATGCCCAGACTGTACTACCTGTTGTTGACTACTTATCTACCACTGGGGGCCTCATGCTGAACCTTTGTGGAGAGCTACAGCTCTGATGGATGGAGGTGGGGCCATTGGCCAGCGGCCCAGACTCAGTGTCCTTTCCCCCCACAATGGGGGCCTCCCCATGACCCCAGGCCCCTGGAAAGCAGTAGTGTTAGACAGGAGCTTCCCGAATCCTCTCCTGACTGGGGGGAGCTGGGCCAGAGAAAGATCATTCTTTCTTTTTAAAGTTTATTTTTTTTGAGGGGGAGCAGGGGCAGAGAGAGAGGGCGAGAGAGAGAATCCCAAGCAGGCTCTGTGCTGTCAGCGTGAAGCCTGATGTGGGGCTTGAACTCACGAACCATGAGGTCATGACCTGAGCCAGACACTCAATGGAGCCACCCAGGCATCCCAATATTTTTTCTTTTTCCTTTGTTTTTTGTAAGCTCTATGCCCAACATGGGGCTTGAACTCACAACCCTGAGATCAAGGGTCACACACTCCACTGGCTGAACCAGCCAGGTGCCCCTCATTCGTTTTTTTTAAAGATCACTCCTCAACTCTCCCCCCACGTATGCTTCTCAAGCTCCTGCCATGAATCCTGCCTTCCTGCTGGTCACTGCTTTGCTCCTGGCTGTCTGTGACCACCCTTGGGCAGGCCTTCAGACGCTACCATCCACACCCCCATGCTATTTATTGTAACTCAGACATGGATAAGTCTAGGCAGGCTTCCAACCAGGGGCTCAACAGTGAGGTTCCAGAAGGGTAGATAAAACCCCCTGAGGTGGTAGAACCTGCAGGGGGGTTGCTCTGCAAATTTTTTTTCAGAAGTCTTAGGCATGGGGGAAATCTTACTTGAACTCAAAAGGGCTTCCTGACACATTTCTCCCATCCCTAGTTCTCGTGGCTTAATTCCTGGGGCTCATTCTCCTCACTGAGACTAGGAGGCATCATGAGTTCAAATCATGTAGGTACTTTGCCCACATCTTCCTCATACCTGTCTCCCCACCAAAATACAAGCCCCTTGGGGAGCCTGGGTGGCTTGGTCGGTTAAGCGTCCGACTTCGGCTCAGGTCATGATCTCACGGTCCGTGAGTTTGAGCCCCGCGTCGGGCTCTGTGCTGACAGCTCAGAGCCTGGAGCCTGTTTCCGATTCTGTGTCTCCCTCTCTCTCTGCCCCTCCCCTGTTCATGCTCTGTCTCTCTCTGTCTCAAAAATAAATACATGTTAAAAAAAATTTAAAAAAAACAAAAAACAAAACACAAAACAAAACAAAACAAAACAAAAAAAAACAAAATACAAGCCCCTTGACCCTGCTCTGGCTGAGGAAATGGGGTGGGTCTCTGAGACCCAAAAGCTACTGATGTGATACTAAGATCCCATCCCCTCACCCCATAAATGCTCCTCAGTTTCAGTGTCCCTCTCCCTTTCCTCACTTCACAGACAATCAAGGTTCCTAAAGAGATTTTGAACCTCTGCTTAATAGAAGTACCAGAATATAAAGAACGATGTGGTTATATCTATCTACATGCCCACCAAGAACAGCTGTGGGGATATTCATGAGTAGAGTCTCTACCCTGCATGGACTCCTCATCCTCAAGCTTCTCCCCATATCAGCCCTGGAACAAGGTATCCCCTCCCCAGGGTATTTTCTCACAAGTGCTCCCCCCTCCCCAGGATACTGTGCTCCCCGTTTAGGCCAATCACAGCAAATTCTGTCCCCAACCCATACTGTCCTGAATCTTCAGGATTGACCACTTGTGGGCCACAGTTAGTCCTAGCCAAGGGACATCTGGTCACACTTTACTGACCCCCAAGAGTCAGGCATGACATCTGTCCCCTCTAGGCTCTTTGAGGGATGGGAACTTGCACTTCAAGAAATGAGTGGTGTATCCTTGGAAGGGGCTCAGAGGGGAGCATATCAGGGAGGCTTCCTGAATATCTGCAGGAAAGGGGGGTCACTGGGCTCTGAGTGTGCCTCTCACGGATGCCTGCAGCCATAGCCCCACTCTTCCCTGTTCGGTGCTCTCCGTCCCCTCTGCCATCCCCTGCTCCTTTGCCAGGTTCCCCATTCCCTGCCCCCCTGGTCCTTCTCCATGTTCCCTATCCCTCTCTCCCTGTTCCTGCTCCCTCTCCTTGCTCTCTTCTTTCCACCCTGCTCCCTGCTCCTCCCCTGTTTCCTCACCGTGAGCTATTCCCTTTCACTGTTCCCCGGCCCCTCCGCCCATTCTTAGTGCCTACTACTCTTCTCTCCCAGGACCGAAAGCCACGAGAAGAAGCACGGGGAGCAGTGTTCTGCCCAACCACATCTACATGCCTCCCTACCTAAATCCCAACCTTGTGCAGTGTCCATGGAGGGACACCTGTCGATTTGAACATGGGCAAGAACATGACGCCAGGAACGTGGCTACCTTCCCTGGTGACCCAATATCTGCTGTTGAACCGTCAAGTACAGCAGCCTTGGACCTGGACTTCTACTCGGCCACAGTGAGTTGGGGACTCTCCACCTGGTAAGCCTCCTCAAGTCCCACCGGCTTCCCACAACGGTCCCCTCAAGCCTCCCCAAAAGACCGTCACCTTCCAACTGTGCCGGGGATCTATTTGGTCATGTAGTGTTTCTTTAAAAAAAGTTTTTATGTTTATTTATTTCTGAGAGAGAGGGAGAGACAGAGCGAGAGCAGGGGAGGGGCAGAGAGAGAGAGGGAGACACAGAATCCGAAGCAGGCTCCAGGCTCCGAGCTGTCAGCGCAGAGCCCGACGCGGGGCTCGAGCTCACGAACCGTGAGCTCATGACCTGAGCCGAAGTCGGATGCCTCACCAACTGAGCCACCCAGGCGCCCCTGGTCATGTAGTGTTCCTTGATCTGGATGCAGGCGATGGGAACGTGTTCGCTTTGGGAAATTTTAAGCAGCTGCACACTTGTGATGTGTCTGCTTTTCTGGACTTGTTATATCTCAGTGAAATTGGCCCCTCAAAAGAAAACTCCCCACATTATTAACACATCTCCCGTGTCCCTCCCTTCACTTCCTCACTCCCTCATGGCCTCTCCCTTTCACACAACCCCCACATCCCTGACACTGTTGATTCTCACTCCCAAGCACCCTCTCTTTCCCCACTGCACAGGGACCATGAATCCTGGGCCCAGAGAAGGGACTGGATCCAGAGAGGCCTTGGGGCAGGACTTCATCTGTTCCATTGTGAGCCCTCTATAAATACTTGCCGAGCCCTGAGTCAGCTGGAGTGTAGGCAGCAAGGGAGGGGAGGTCCCTATTCCTGCAGCAGCCCCCACCGCTAGGTCCGCTTGACCAAAAATCAGATCACTCCGCTATAGGGAAGCTGGGGTTAAAAGAAGTCAGGGCTGTGCTTAACAGAGTCCTCCCGTGTGCCCCATCCCTGACAGGTGACTATTTAGAGATGCTGAGCTGAGCAGCCCTGAGGATTCCTGGTGGCCTGCAGCCTGGATGGGAAGAGACAGGGTAGCAGAGCCAGAGTCTCGATATGTGCCTCCCACCACGTGACAGAGGATGGGTAACCTTCCAACCAGTGCCTCGAAGTACAGGGTGGGAGCAGACAGCTGCCACAAATCCAGGCCTGGCGTTTGCCCCTTCATGCCGCACAGTGGGGTGGGGGACAAACGAGGAAATGTGAGCGGCAAGCTGGCCTGCGGGAAGTCTAATGCCTGTGCCCCCACCCGCCACCGTCACCCACCATTAGCTCTGTCTTCTTCCTGGCCTCTTAAGTCATGTTCTTTCTGTCCCTGACAAAAATAGCCTCTACACGGCCACAGAACAGCCACGGGGTGTGACTGCCCTACTAGACACCGGTAGTTAATGAGAAAATATAGTTATTAAAATAGTACTGCATTGGTACAGGTATAGAGAAAGTGACCAGTGGACTGGAACGGTGTCCAGAACCTGCCCCAGAAATACATGAGATTTTAGTGTATGACAGAGAAATTTGAAACTGGATCTCAACCTACTTCATACTTTATACAAAAATCAGTTCCAGGAGCACCCGGGTGGCTCAGTCGGTTAAGCGGCCGACTTCGGCTCAGGTCACGATCTCAGGGTTCATGAGTTCGAGCCCCGTGTCGGGCTCTGTGCTGACAGCCTGGAGCCTGCTTCGGATTCTGTGTCTCCCTCTTTCTCTGCCCCTCCCCCACTCACGCTCTGTCTCTCTCTGTCTCTCAAAACCAACCAACCAACCAAACAAACACACAAAAACCATAGCTGGGGCGCCTGGGTGGCTCGGTCGATTGACCGACTTCGGCTCAGGTCACAATCTCACAGTTTGTGAGTTCGAGCCCCGCGTCGGGCTCTGTGGAGTCTGGAGCCTGCTTCGGATTCTGTGTCTCCCTCTGTCTCTCTGCCCCTCCCCTGGCTCACACTCTATCTCTGTCTCTCAAAAATAAATAAACATTAAAAAAAGAGAAAATTCCAAAGAGCACACAGAATAAAGATGTTTGTAAGAGTGCTAAAAAAAGAGAAAAATGCATTTCACAACGAGGGAAAATTTGAATGTCAAAAACAAAGCTTGCCACTTTTCATCCACACATTTCCATATGTATATGGGTCTATATCCGGACTTTTAATTTTTTCTTCCTTTAGTCTGTCAGACTGTCTATTCATGTGTCAGCATCATACTGTTTAAATTAGAAAGCCTTCATAAAATGTTTTCTGGCAGAGGCATTAGACTCCCTGTGGGCTGTGAGGTCTAATTCCACACCCCCCCCCCCCCACTCATAGCTTTTCTTTTTTTTTTATGTGGATATTCTTGCATGTTTGCATTTCCATATGAACTTCACTATCAACTTTCATCAGTTGCAGATAAAAGCTTACAGGTATATTTTGGGGGATGACATTGAATTTATGAATTAACACCTGAGAAGGGAAACTGACATCTTTATGATACTAATTCATCCTATCCAAGAACAAGGAATGTCTTTGCATTTGTGTAAGTCTACCTTTGTGTCTTTCAGGAGTGTTTTAAGCTTTTCCTCATGTAAGTTTGCATTACCCCTTGTTGACTTTATCCTGAAGTATTTTATCTTTCATTTGTTATCATAAATGGGGTTTCCTCTTCTATTATGCATTATATCTGGTTGTGTCTATGGAAACTAATTTCTGTTTTTAATGTTTTTATTTATTTTTGAGAGAGAGAGAGTGTGCGCGCATGTGCATATGAGTGGGGAGGGGCAAAAAGAGGGAGATGGGGATCTGAAGCGGGCTCTGTGCTGACAGCAGAGAGCCTTACGTGGGGCTCGACTCATGAACCATGAGATCATGACCTGAGCTGAAGTTGGATGCTTAACCGACTAAGCCACCCAGGCTCCCCTGAAAACTAATTTCTATATGTTGATTTTATATTCTATTATATTACTGAATTCTTTATTGTTTAAATTAGTTTATTATTGGTTCTCTTGGGGATTTCCAGGGATACTATTGATATTGTCATAAATAGAGATATTTTTGTGCCCTTTTTACCCATTCTTACATCTATAATTATTTTTTCTAGCCTAACTGCATTGGTCTAATACCTTCAAGTACAGTGTTGAAAAGGAGAGGAGACAGCAGGCATCTGCCTTGTTCCTGATCTTAGTGGAAATGCCTTCCATGTTGTCCCATTCAGTTGATGGTAACTTTAGGACTGACATATATAAATTTTATCATGTTAAGAAGTTGTCATGGCACCTGGGTGGCTCAGTCGGTTAAGTGTCCGACTCTTGATTTGGGCTCATGTCCTGGTTTCACCATTCGTGAGTTTGAATCCCGCATCAGGCTCTGTGCTGACAGCACAAGGCCTGCAGGGAATTCTCTGTCTCCCTCTCTCTCTGCCTTTCTCACTCTCTCAAAAATAAATAAATAAACATTAAAAAAATGAGTTATCAGTTGATTTCTATTTTTGAATGATTTTATCATTTTGTCAAAGCCTTTGAAAATATCTATGGAGGGGCGCCTGGGTGGCGCAGTCGGTTGGGCGTCCGACTTCAGCCAGGTCACGATCTCGCGGTCCGTGAGTGCGAGCCCCGCGTCGGGCTCTGGGCTGATGGCTCAGAGCCTGGAGCCTGTTTCCGATTCTGTGTCTCCCTCTCTCTCTGCCCCTCCCCCGTTCATGCTCTGTCTCTCTCTGTCCCAAAAATAAATAAACGTTGAAAAAAAAAATTAAAAAAAAAAATAAAATATCTATGGAAATAAAATATCTATGGAAAATATCTATGATTGTATGATTTTCTCATTAGATCTATTAATATGTTGCGTTATATTAACAAATCACCTATAAAGAACCATCCTTGCATTGCCGGAAGGAAACTCACTTGCTTGGTTATGCTACATAATTTTCTTAATGTAGTTTTGAATTCATTTGCTACTATTTCATTTAGGATTTTTGCATTGATATTCACGAGTGAATATGTGTGCATGATTTTTTTGTGTGCAGTCAATGTTATAATTGTTTTAGAAAAACCATGTAGAAGTTTCTTTTCCTCTTCTGTTCTCTGGAACAATTTATTTGTCTTTGGGATTGACTGCTCTTTAACAGCTTGGTAGAATTCTCCTGTGAAACCATCTGGGCCTGATGCTTTCTTATGAAGTAGTTCCTTACTTAGTTCCTCTATTTCTTTTATAGAAATTGGTCTCTTAAGCTCTAATGGGGTCAATTTTGGTAAACTGTGTATCCCTAGAAAATTATCCATTTCATTTAGGTTTTAAATTTTATCTGTTATATGCCTTTTTATATTTTGACTTTTGGAATCATGATAATGTCTTACATTTAAGCCACAGATAGGGGAAAAAAACCTAAAATTTACTACAAGGAGAAACAAATTATATTTGAAATAAAATGAATAATGTAATCATGCTGAATGAACAATAAAATGAGCTAAACCAAGAAACTTTTGAATACAGTATTTTGACTGTATGTCCTCATCTAAAGACCTAAAAAGGGCCAACAAATTTCAAGCTCTACCTTACTGTTTGTTTTTCATAGTGGTATGGATGTTGAAATCCTAAAAATACATCTCTATATTGTAGGATTGAACAAATGAGTAGACACATTGATGATATTGGAGGCTAGGGTTCATGCTGTTATAGAAGAAAAATATAGAATGAGGGAAAGCTAAAAAGAACCCTGTGATGTGTTGGATTAGAATTGGAGGTATCAGTATGAACACATGAAATTATATATATATATATATATATATATATATATATATATTATATATTCACATATAATATATTCATATATATTTCCCAGCACTATCTAATGACAAGGCCTAGAAGTAAAGATATTCCGATATCAATGAGTACATCTAGCTCCCATATCCTGGCTTTGAAATACCATTATATTAGGGCTGGGAAAGAAAAAAGTATGTCTGGAGGTGATATCAGTGGCCTATAAAAATCCTCTCCTTCGTAAAAGCAATGAGAATAGTAGCAAAAATTGTCAAAATTATTTTTTTCAGAACTCTAGAAAGTGACCAAAGGTTTATAACAATTCAGGAGGCACCTAGTCAGGAAAAATGGCTGAAACTCAGGAAGAACAGTAAGCTTTGTAGCATCTGAACTTTCCCTGTTCCCATCCTCTTCTCCACACCTCCACAACGGCCTTGAAAATCAACACCCTTGCAATCCTGATGAAAACCAGCAGCCTAGCAGACACAGGAGGAGGCATTACAGGGTTGGAGCTTCCTCCCAAGTTCCATTCCTAGAGAACTATCTTCATTTAACCTGTCTTGGCACTTTCCTAGAAAACTCCATTCATGGGGCTTGTCTACTCGATTTGACTCAGAGTTCACCTAGTGTGAACAGCTTTCCCTGGGGGTTCTTTTCAAAAACAATGAGTAGCAATTGTTTAACACAGCAATGCTTAAGGCGGAGATTATAGCTAGGACAAACAACAAGCTGACCAAAAAAACCTAACAGGAAAAGTTGGGTAATGAGATATCCATAAGAGGCTTTGAAAAGCTCTGACATTCCTAGGAGTCTAGAAAGCCACAAATATGACTAAGCTGTGTGCCGGCTCAGGATCTCTGACTGACCTTGAGGCTCTGCAAAATCAGGAAGTAAAGGCTAAGGCAAGGTTGTAAATAGCCTGCCAGAGCGTTGAAGGCCTGCTCTGACATGCGCACACGACCCATCGGCAAAAGCTCAGAGACTTAATGGTTCTAGGTGGTTTTTTTTTTTTTAACTTTTTGAACATTTTTTAGTTTTATTTTTTGGAAGACAGAGAGAGACAGAGGACGAGCAGGGACGGGCAGAGAGAGAGAGGGAGACACAGAATCTGAAGCAGGCTTCAGGCTCTGAGATGTCAGCACAGAGCCTGACGTGGAGCTTGAAGCCAGGGACACGAGATCATGACCTGAGCTGAAGTTGGACCCTCAACTGACTGAGCCACCCAGGCGCCCTGATGGTTCTAGGTGTTTAAAGAAATATCTGCTATTAATTACCTGACCCCTAAGCTAATGGAGTAGAGACTTCAGCGGCCATGTAGGACAAAGAATACAACCTTTATGGAACCAGTTCAGGAATGTCACTAAAAAAGCAAAGAGCAAGAAAAACAAATCCTGGAGTTGGGGAGAGAATCTGATTTTCAGAGCTGCCACACTATATTATTTATAATGTTAATTTTCAACAGAAACTCATGAGACGTGCAAAGAAACGATAAAGTATGACCCAAACAGAGAAAGATAAAATATCCAACAGACATTGTCCCTACGGAAACCCAGATATTGGAATTAATAGACAGACTATAAATCAACTAATTAAAATATTTTCAAAAGACTAAAAGGAATCATGTCTAAAGAACTAAATAAATGTATGAGAATGAAGTTCTAACAAATAGACTATCAGTAAAAAGATAGAATTTATCAAATAATAGAATTCCAGAAGTGAAAAACACAATAACTGAAATAAAAATTCACTACAGGGGCGCCTGGGTGGCTCAGTCGGTTGAGTGTCCAACTCTTGGTTTCGGCTCAGGTCATGATTTCACGGTTTGTGAAGTTGAGCCCTGCGTTGGGCTCTGGGCTTGGGTTTCTCTTTCTTTCCCTCTCTATCTGCCCCTCCCCTCGCAAATCTCTCTCTCAAAAATAAATAAACTTAAAAAAAATTCACTAGAGGGGCTCAACGGTAGATTCGAGCTGCCAGAGGGAAGAATCAATGAATCGGAAGGTAGGTCAACTGAGATAATCCAATCTGAGGAACTGAAAGAAAAAAAATAAAATGAACACTTCAGGGGCCTGGGGAACACCCTCAAACATATAAGCTCACACGTAACAGGAGTCCCAAAAGGAGACAGTAGAGAGAAAGGTGCAATAAAGAATATTAAAAGGAATAATGGCTGAAAACCTCCCACATTTAAAGTAAAATACTAACCTACATATCCAAGAAATTCACTGAACTTCAAGTAGGATAGAATCATAGAGATCTACATCTAGACACATCATAAACAAACTTACGAAAGCCAAAGACAAAGAGGGAATCTTGAAAGTAGTAAGAGGGAAGTGACCCATCCCATACAGGTGACCCTCAGTAAGATCAGCAGCTGATTTCTCATCAGAAACCTTGGAAACCAGAAGGTGGTGGGACAACATATGCAAAGCACCAAAAGAAAAAGACCATCATGTAAGAATTCTATGTTGTCCTAAACAATAGTTCAAAAATGAAGGAGAAATGAAGACATTTGCAGATAAACAAAAAGTGAGATCGTTCATTACTAGGACACTTCTATAGGAAATACTAAGAGGGTCCTTCAGGTTGCAGTGAAATGTCACTAAGCAGTAACTTGAATCCAAATGAAATAAAGAGCACCTGCAAAGGTAAGTACATAGGTAAATACAAAAGACAGTGTGAATGCATGCTTTGTTTGTAACACTTAACATCCATCTAATTTATTTTTTTATTTTTTATTAAAAAAATTTTTTTAACGTTTATTTATTTTTGAGACAGAGAGAGACAGAGCATGAATGGGGGAGGGTCACAGAGAGAGGGAGACACAGAATCTGAAACAGGCTCCAGGCTCTGAGCTGTCAGCACAGAGCCCGACGCGGGGCTCGAACCCACGGACCGCGAGATCGTGACCTGAGCCGAAGTCGGACGCTTAACCGACCAAGTCACCCAGGCGCCCCAACATCCATCTAATTTAAAAGACAACTGCGGCAAGCAATAATTGTAAGTCTGTATTTGTGGACACATGATGTGTAAAGATGTAATTTATGTTAGCACAATGGAAGAGTGAGAGACTAAACTTATTTAAAAAAATTTTTTTTAATGTTTATATATTTTTGAGAGAGACAGAGCGTGAGTGGGGGAGGGGCAGAGAGAGAGGGAGACACAGAAGGGAGAAGCAGGCTCCAGGCTCTGAGCTGTCAGCACAGAGCCTGACCCAGGGCTCGAACCCACCGACTGTGAGATCATGACCTGAGCCGAAGTCGGATGCTTAACCGACTGAGCCACCCAGGCACCCCGAGACTAAACCTATAAAGAAGAAACTTTTAAAATATTTTTTATTAAAAAATTTTTTAATGTTTAATTTTTAGCAAGAGTGTGAGTGGGAAAGGGGAGAGGGAGAGAGAGAGAGAGAGAGACAGACAGACAGACAGAATCCGAAGCAGGCTCCAGGCTCTGAGCTGTCAGCACAGAGCCTGATGCAGGGCTTGAACTCATGAACCATGAGATCAGGACCTGAGCTGAAGGAGGACGTTTAACCAACTGAGCCACCCAGGTGCCCTTTCAATGCTTCACTTTAAATGATGGAGAAAACAACTAGACAGAGAATCAACAAAGAAAGAGAAGGTCCAACTAGACCTAATGGACATCTGAAGGACACTCCACCCTACAACAGCAGAATACACGTTCTTCTCAAGTGCACAAAACCAGAAAACAAGTCTCAATAAATGTAAAAGTACTGAATCGTACAAAGTATGTTCTCTGACCACAGCTGAATGAAATCAGAAACTACTAACAGAAAAAAAAATATTGGGGAATTCCACAAACAGGTGGAAAGTAAACATGTTCCTAAATAACCAATGGGTCAAGGAAGAAATCACTGGGGGAATTAGAAGAGACTTTGAGATGAATGAAAAAAACACAATGTATCAAAAGTTAAGGTATGCAGCCAAAGTGATGCTTATAGGGAATGTCATAGCTTTTTAAATGTTTGTTTGTTTATTTATTTATTTATTTTGAGAGAGAGAGAGAGAGCGAGAGAGAGCAGGGGAGGGGTACAGAGAGAGGGAGAGAAAATGCCAAGCAGCCTCCACTCTGTCAGCGCAGAGCCCATCATGGGGCTCAAACCCCTGAAACATGAGATCATGACCTGAGCCCAAATCAAGAGTCAGACACTTAACCAACCGAGCCACCCAGGCCTCCCAAGGGAATTTCATAGTTCTAAATGTGTGTATTTAAAAAGAAGAGAGAGAGCAAATCAATAACCCATTCTTCTATCTTCAGAAATTAGATAAATTAAGCCCAGAGCAAGAAGAAGGAAACAAGTAATAAAGATTAATACTTATTCTTGTCAAGCTATTCTAAAAAATAGAAGAGGAGGGAAAGATTCCAAATTCATTCTATGAGGCCAGCATTACCCTGATACCAAAACCAGGCAAAGACACAATAAACTACAGAACTATAGGCCAGTATCTCTGATGAACATAGTTGCAAAAATTCTCAACAAAATATTAGCCAACCGAATCTAGCAATACATTAAAAAACTCATTTACCACAATCAAGTGGGATTTATTCCAGGGACGCAAGGGTAATTGAATATTCACAAATCAATGTGATACATCACATCAACAAGAGAAAGGATAAAAACCATACGATCATCTCAATGGATGAAGAGCATTTGACCGAGTACCACATCCATTCGTGATAACAAGTCTCAGCAAAGTAGGTTTAGAGGGAACATGCCTCAACATAATGAAGGCCATCTATGATAAACCTACACCTCACATCATACTCAATGGGGAAAAACTGAGAGCTTTTCCTCTAAGATCAGGAACAAGACAAGAATGTCCACTCTCACCACTTTTATTTAACATAGTACTGGAAGTGCTAGCCACAGTAATCAGACAAAAAAAAAAAAAAAAAAAGGTATCCAAATTGGTGAGGAAGAAGTAAAAATTTCACTGTTTGCAGATGACATGATACTATATAGAAAAAAAAAACCTTCAAGACTCCACCAGTAAAAGTACTAGAACTGATAGCTGAATCCAGTAAAGTCACAGGATACAAAATTAATACATAGAAATTTGTTGCATTTCTACACACTAACAATGAAGTAGCAGAAAGAGAAATTAAGAAATTGAGAGAGGTGCCCGGGTGGCTCAGGTGGTTAAGCGTCTGACTTCGGCTCAGGTCATGATCTCCAGTTTGTGATTTGAACCACGCGTCAGGGCTCACTGCTATCAGAGCACTGTCAGTGCGGAGTCCACATCGGATCCTCTGTCTCCCTCTCTCTCTGCCCCTCCCCATATGCTCTCTTTTCTCTTCTCTCCCTCTCTCTCTCAAAAATAAACATTAAAAAAAGAAATTAAGAGAAATTAATAATCCAATTTATAATTGCATCAAAAATAATAAAATACCCAGGAATAAACTTACCCAAGGAAGTGAAAGACCTACACTCTGAAAACTATAAAACACTGATGAAAGAAATTGAAAATGACACAAGCAAATGGAAAGATATTCTGTGCTCATAGGTTGGGAGAACCGATATTGTGAAAATGTCCATACTACCCAAAGCAATCTACAGATTTAATGTAATCCCTATCAAAATACCAACAGCATTCTCCACAGAATTAGAACAAATAATCCCAAATTTGTATGGAACTACAAAAGACCCCAAATAGCCAAAGCGGCTTTGAAAAAGAAGAACAAAACTGGAAATATCACAATCTCAGATTTAAAGATACACTACAAAGCTGTCGTAATGAAAACAGTATGGTCCTGGCACAAAAATAGACACACAGGTTAATGGAACAGAACAGAGGCCAGAAATAAACCCATGCTTACATGATGAATTAATCTGTGAGAAAGGAGGCAAGAATATACAACAGGGAAAAGACAATTTCTTCAACAAATGGTGCCGGCCAAACTGGACAGCTATATGCAAAAGAATGAAACTGGACCACTTTTTTAGACCATGTACAAAAATAAACCCAGAATGGATTAAAGACCTAAATGTGAGACCTGAAACCATAAAATTCCTAGAAGCAAACATTGGCAATAATTCCTTTGACATCAGCCATAGAAAAAGTTTTCTGGATATGTCTCCTTGGGCAAGAGAAACAAAAGCAAAATTAAACTATTGGGACTACACCAAAATGAAAAGCTTTTGCATAGCAAAAGGAACCACCAATTAAACAAATAAGCAACCTACTGAATGGGAGAAGATATTTGCAAGTGAGTAGGGGTTAATCTGATAAGGGGTTTATGTCCAAAATATGTAAAGGACTTATACAACTCAACACCAAAAGCCCACAAATAATCCAATTAAGAGTCGGCAGCGGACCTGAATAGACATTTTTCCAAAGAAGACATCCAGATGGCCAACAGACACATGAAAAGATGCTCAACATTACTAATCATCAGGGAAATGCAAATTAAAACCAGAATGAGGTATCACCCTACACCTGTCAGATGGCTAAAATCAAAAACACAAGAAATAACAATTGTTGGCAAGGATACGGAGAGAAAGAAACCCTCAAGCACTGTTGGTGGGAATGCAAATTGATGCAGCCACTGTTGAAAACAGTATGGAGGCTCTTCGAAAAATTAAAAGCAGAATTATCATGTGATCCAGTAATTCCATTACTGGGTATTTACCCAAAGAAAATGAAAACGCTAATTCAAAAAGATATACGCATCCCTATGTTTATTGTACCATTATTTACTCTACCAAGATATAGAAGCAACCCAAGTGCCCATCGACTGATGAATGGATAAAGATGTGGGATATATACACAATGGAATACTACTTGGCTATAGAAAATAATGAAATCTTGCCATTGGCAACAACATGGATGGAGCTAGAGAGTATCATGCCAAGTGAAATAAGTCAGACAAAGACAAATAGCATATGATTTCACTCATATGTGGGATTTAAAAAACAACACAAAGAATAAAAGAGACAAAAAGACCTAGGCTCTTTTTGATTTTTTTTAAGTTTATTTATTTTGAGAGAGAAAGCAGGGGAGGGCCAGAGAGAGAGGGTGAGAGAGAGAATCCCAAGCAGGCTCTGCGCTGCCAGCGTGGAGCCCCATGTGGGGCTTGAACTCACCAGCAGTGAGAGCATGACCTGAGCCAAAACCAAGAGTTGGGTGTTCGACCGACTGAGCCACCCAGGTGCTCCTAAAAAACTCCCTTAGACTCTTAAATATAGAGAACAAACTGGTAAGTTGCCAGAGGGGAGGTGGGTGGGGGAATGGGTAAAATGGATAAAGGGGATTAAGAGTACACTTATCTTGATGAGTACTGAGAAGGGTATAGAATTGTTGAATCATTATATTGTACACCTGAAACTAATATAACATTATGTTAATTATACTTCAATAAAAAATAAGTAATAAAGATTACAGTGGAAATAAATTGAAATAGAGAATAGAAAAACCATACAGAAACCAAAATCTGATTCTTTGAAAAGATCAACAAAACTGACAAACCTTTAGATTAAGAAGGACAAGAGAGAAAACTATTAAATAAGGAATGAGGGGCACCTCCCGGGTAGCTCAGCTGGTTAAGTATCCAACTCTGGATGTCGGCTCAGGGCATGATCTCATGGTTCGTGGGATTGAGCCCCACATCATGCTCTGTGCTGACAGGGTGGAGCCTGCTTGGGATTCTCTCTCTCCTTCTCTCTCTCTCTGCCCCTCCCCACTCCTCAAAATAACTAAATAAACTTAAAAAAATAAGGAATGAAAGAGGGACATAACTCCTAACCTTACAGAAATGAAAATAATTTGAAGAGAGTACTATGAATAATTATATGCCAACAAATTAGAAAATCTAGATGAAGAGGACAAATTCCTAGAAAGGCACAAACTACCAAAACTAAAGAGGAACTGAAAAATCTGAATAATGCTATAAGAAATGAAGAGATTGAATGAGTAATAAAGAAACTGCTTACAAAGAAATGCCCAGGACTAGATGTCTTCACCGGTGCATTCTACAAATATTTAAAAAGAATTAACACCAATCTTTCACAGCTCTTCCCCGAAATAGAAGAAAAGGGAACACTGTCCATCTCATTCTGTGAGGCTACTATTACCCTGATGCCCAAACCAGACAAAGATGTCATAAGAAAACTACGGATCAATATCCTTTATGATTACAGATATCATAATTCTCAATAACATACTAACAAACTGAATCCTAAAAAGGATTATACACCAGACCAAGTGAGATTTGGTCCAGGTATGCAAATGTGGCTCAACTTGCACGGAACTCTAGTCATGTAATACACCATATTCATAGAATAAAGGGGAAAAAAAACCTACATGATCATATCAATAAATGGAGAAAAGACATTTGAGAAAGTTCAACATCCTTTCATGATAAAAACACTCAACAAACTAAGAATAGGAGGGAACTTTGTCAACACTTAGGTAGCAGTTAATATACACCAGATGCACTGTTCTTTTTAAAAAAATTTTTTTAATGTTTATTTATTTTTGAGAGAGAGAGGGAGAGGGACAGAGTGTGAGCAGGGGAAGGGCAGAGAGAGAGGGAGACACCGAATCCGAAGCAGGCTTCAGCAGGCAGTGGGGTTTGAACTCCTGGACCACAAGATCATGACTTGAGCCGAAGTCGAGTGCTTAACCGACTGAGCCACCCAAGTGCCCCCAGATGCACTGTTCTAACTATTTTAATTCTCACGCCAACTCTGTGAGGCAGGAACTATTATTACCCACATTTTGCAGATGGGTAAACTGAGGCACAGAGCATTAAGTAATATTTCCTATGTTAGGAAGCTAGTAAGTTGTAGATCTAGGATTCCAATATAGAAATTCTGGCTAGACTCCATGCTCTCACCCACAGTCAGCTATCCTGTCTCTCAAAGAATGTGGAATAATAATAATGACAAACGAATTGGGTTTCCTGACAACTAATGATTTGATTTTCATCTGTAAGTAAACTTAATTCATAACACTGTTAACTTATATCAGTAACCATAATTTGTAATACCAATAAGAATTTTAAATAGTAAATCCAATGTTTATTTAGCCAAGTTGGTTATTTAACCAATGTTGGGTCAATATTGATATTTAACTGTAAATTTAATTCACAAAAGTGGCGATAATTATTTGCATAAGCAAACATAATTTATAATGCTGCTAAAAGTTTGCAAAATTCGTTGTAAAATTTGATGGCATCAGTAATGGTGATTCAATTTCTATGTGTGATGAAAATCTGATCCATAACTGTGGCACTCACAATTTATATTAGTAATTGTTACTTTAATATCAGTAAATATTCCTACTATAAACTGGAGTGTTAACCATATTAATGATGATTTCTATTAGAAACTATCAGATAGTTACTTGTAATTTATATTAGTAACCTTAATGTGTAATATTGGCAATAATTTATAATAATATTTTACAACACACTAATGGTTTAATTTCTCACATGAAAATCTTAATTTGTAACACTGGTAATAAACTGTAATATTAGTTATAATATTTGATATTATTAATGATAATGTAATTTCTATGAAGTATAATATAATTCAAAACAGAGACTTATAATTTATATTAGAGCATAACTTCTAATATGACAATAATTTATAATAATAGTTATAATCTCTGATGACACTAGTAATGGTTATTCAATTTCCATTAGGAACCATAATTTGATTCGTAACATTGGTACTCAGAATTTACATCAATAACAATAATTTGTAGTGAGTTGTAATATTAATGATTATATTTTATGATAATAGTAACCAACAATTCAATTGCTATTTGTAAACAAGTTAAGTAGTATTTTTTTAAATGTTTATTTATTTTTGAGAGAGAGAGACTGCATGTGAGCAGGGGAGGGACAGAGAATGAGGGAGACACAGAATCCGAAGCAGGCTCCAGGCTCCGAGCTGTCAGCACAGGGCCCGACGCGGGGCTCGAACTCACGAACCGCAAACCGTGAGATCAGGACCTGAGCCCAAGTGGGACACTTAACCGGCTGCGCCAACCAGGCACCCGGGTCTTTGTAAACAGTTTAATTTGTAACATTGCCACTGATAATTTGATTGCCGCTCCTAATCTGGAACATTGGTCACATTTCTATCAGGAAGCACATTTGACAATATTAGTAACAATGACTTGCTTTCTATATGTAGTATAATCTGGTTCATTGCAGTAGATCTGTCCATTTACATTAGAAGTCAATGTTTAATACTGGCGGTAAGAGATACTATAAGTAACAGGATCAATGATGTAAATAGCCCTTGTAAGCACACAAGTAAATTCGTGGTATTAATAAACCCTGTTGCGAAGCAACTTCACTCTCCACATGCACACACTGGCCGCACTGGCTGCCATTGGTAACATGACGCTTCTCCCTCCTGCCCATCCTACTCCCCCAGACTCACCATCTCCTTGTGGTTGGGGTAGAAGGTCTGATCGATTAGAGGGAATTCCTCTGTCCCCAGTTTCTTGTGCAGTCGAACCATCTGGGCGAACTATGAGAGAGTCAGGAGAGATGGCTCAGAGCTTCCCAACTTTCTCAGCCCCCCCCGCCCCCCCAGCGCATGGTGGTTTTGAGCTCCTGCGTGCACGCATGCATGAGGCAGTCCCTCTGCCAGTAGCACCCTATCTGTCACTTACCACCCAGGGCTTGTCACAGAAGTTGTAGACAGAATGCAAAGAGTTAACGCTGGGGATTCCAGCGTACTGCAGCCCAATGACCAAACTGCGGTAGTCTCCGTTCCGAGCCATGCTGAAGGCGTGCTGGCGGATCAGCACAAAGTCCGGCTTCAGAGACCTGGGGTGGCAGGGGTAGAAGTGTCCAGGGTACCCCCAAAAGCTCCCCATCACCCTCAGAACAAAAACCAACTTTCTAAATCTCCACAGCTCCTAGAAATGGCAAGGAAAAGTGCCTTCTCACCCCAGCACACATGCACAAGCCGTTTTCTCTGGCGCAGGCACCCTTTCTGCCCTTTCCCCATCTGGCGACCCCCTGTTAAGCCTTTCCTACCTGCTCCTCTCCTTGCCAAGGTCACCTAGCAGCCTACCCACTCAGCTCTGACAGCTCCCTGGTCACAATCTCTCAGACTATTAGCTGTCCTCAAAGGATGCTGCCCAGAATAAATTCCAGCCTCAGGGCCCCTACACTGGCTGTTCCCTCTGCCTGAAACATTTCCCCGCTAGATACGCCCACATAGCTCTCCTTCACCTCCTTCGGGTCTTTCCTCAAATGTCTCTCACAATATTGGTCTGCCTTATCCAAATTGCAGACCCCCTCTGTCATCCAACAATCCCTATATCCCTTTGCTGCTATATATTTTTTCTTAGCACCTTTACATTTTCTTTTATTTTCATGTTTGTTTATTTTTAAGAGAGAGCATGCGCGCGCAAGCAGAGAAGGGGCAGAGAGAGGGGGACAGAGGATCCAAAGCCGTCAGCATAGATGCGGGCCTAGAGCTTGTGAACTGCAAGATTGTGAGCTGAGCTGGAGTTGGAAGCTCAACCGACTGAGCCATCCAGGTGCTCCCCACCTTTACGTTTTCTTATTTGTTTATTGTACGTATCCCACAGTCGAATATAAGCTTCCTGAGGGCAGAGGGTTTCGGGGGGGGGGGGCTTTTTTTTGGGATCTGTACATGCTCAAGGAATATTTTCTGATTTAGGGGCGCCCGGGTGGCTCAGTTGGTTAAGTGTCCGACTTCAGCTCACGTCATGATCTCACAGTTTGTGGGCTTGAGCCCCACCTCGGGCTCTCTGCTATCGGCACAGAACCTTCTTCTGATCCGCTCTGTCCCCAACTCGCATGCTCTCTCTCCCTCTCTCAAAACTAAATAAACCTCAAGAAAGAAAGAGAAATATTTGCTGATTTAATAACTAAAACGTTTGGCTTGTGGTCTGCTAGGATCCTTGGCTCTGCAGAAGAGAACTTATCTTCCCACATTCTGTACCTAATTTTTTTAATTGACATATAACATTGTATAAGTTTAAGGCATAAAACAGGTTTCACACACACACACACACACACACACACACACACACACACACTGTGTGTGTGTGTATATATATATATATATATATACACACACATATATCTTTATTTATATATTTATGTTTATTTTTGAGAGACAGAGACAGAACACAAGCAGGGAAGGGCAGAAAGAGAGAGGGGGGAGACACAGAGTCCGAAGCAGGCTCCATGCTCCAAGCTGTCAGCACAGAGCCTGATGCGGGGCTCGAACCCACCAGCTGTGAGATCATGACCTGAGCTGGAGTTGGACGTTCAACCAACTGAGCCACCCAGGTGCCCCGACACGCTTATATATTGTCATATGATTGCCATTGTAGGGCTATTTAGCACTTCCATCATGTCACACAATTATCATTTCCTTTTTGTGGCGGGAATAATTAAGATCTAGTTTCTTAGTAAGTTTGATAATTTTGATACAGTATTGTTATCTTTATTCACTGTACTGTGCATCATATCGCCAGGGCTTAATTATCTACCAGTTGCAAGTTTCCAGCCTTAAAAAGCTCTCCTATTCTACCCCCACTCAGCCTCTGGTAACCACTACTTTACTCCCTGTTTTTATGAGTTGGGCTTTTTTTAGATTCCACAGACAACAGGTAATCATACAGTATTTGTCTTTCTCTGTCTGATTAATCTCACTTAGCATAATGCCCCCGAGGTCCATTCATGTTGTTGAAAATGGCAAGATTTCCTTCTTTCTCATGGGTAAGTAATATTTCATAGTATATGCAGACCACATCTTCTTTACCCATTCATTCACTAATGGGCACTTAAGTTGTTTCCGTATCTTGGCTACTGTAATATAGCTAAGTTCTTGCTCACAGAAAAATGGGTGGGGAGGTGGGGGCTTCTCCCTCAGCTCTATGGGAGTTCTTATTCTTCTCCCATAACTCCAAATTAACCATTCTATACTTACCGCACGACCTTCACCCCATTCCGAAGAACTTCCATGTCCACAGAGAATCCACCATTGGCGTGAGCCACGAGGTTGAGATCAGAGAATTCAGCCTAGGAAAGAGAAAAAAAATGGTGATTCAGCCACGTCACATGAAAATGACCATCCAATTTTCAATCTACAGCTGACCCCCAGCTCCATCCGCCCCAACTAACCTGTTCTACTTTAATGTCAATTTCTCCATGGATCTTTTTCCCTTTGAAGTATTTTGCCCTGGAGAGGAAAAGCAGAGCACATCCGTCAGTCTCAGGAAGACAAAACCCAGGCCAGTCCTTTGACCCTTTTACCCCTCCAGTGCTACTAGAGAAACCATAACGTGCTTCGCGATTGTTGAAACACTTTGAAAAGCTCAACAGCGCTTTATGAACGATAAAGTGTGTGGTAATCCTCACGGAGGTATGTCAGTGTCAAAGGACGAGGCGAACTGTAAAAATAAGTCCTTAAATTGCAAGTGGCAGGCAGGCCCTCCTCAGAGTATGGTCTGCTCATCACATTGCTACCGTAAGTGTTTTTGAGAAAAGTTTTGCAAAACGAGGAGTGCTTTGTAAGCTGTAACACACTTGGAACTTGCACGGAGGTTCGTAAATGGCAAAAAAAAAAAAAAAAAAAAAAAACCCTTAGAGAATGCATAATACATGAAGTGTGCCAGGCTATGTCTCAGCGCCTGTGTCTGCTCGTGTGGTCTGAAGCGTCTCTCTGCTCTCTGGCCCTTTCCTGCGGAGGGGCACATTTGCCACGTGTGGCTGTGTGCTATGAGGGACGCAACGGTGGGGGGCAGCTATACAAAAAAGGAGGAGCAGATTGAGGGTGCAGGCTGGCGGTGGTTCTGAGAAGCCAGAGCCAGCAATGATGGGGGTGGGGAGGGATGCAGCTGAGGACAAGGGGAAGCCATAGGAGGGAAGAGGGGTAGGAGCAGCAGTAGAGGGATCATGAACTGCCACGTCACTGTCCCTGGGCCCAACCTCAGCTGCGCCTGATTTCCAGTGGCGTCCTCGCCCAGGCCCAGGATTCCTGCTTGACAGGCTTCTCTGCCCATGGAAGCTCATCTCCAGTCATACAAGACGGATGAGGAAAGGAACCACTCTCAGGGTTACCTATGTGCACACATTCAGGGTCTCTGACACACGCACAGCACAAGCAGGCCCTAGTGACTTCACAGACATACCCCAAAGACCCCAAGCACAGCCGTTTTCTCCTCCCCCTCTCCCTCCCTCCCAACCTCTCTCTCCCTCTGTCTCTCTCTCTCGCACACACACGCACACACACACACTCCATTACTGACACTGTCCCCTCACAAGTGTTGGAAGAGAATTTCTCTGAGACCTGCACATTTTTCGTTTATAAAATAATGATGAGTGTAGACTATACCACTGTCTTTCAAACTTTGTTTTGACCATAAGCATAGTGAATACTGTGGCACTCTGCTCAGATCTCCTCTTCAGGGCCAATGCACCCTGGATGTCAGCTGCTAACAGCTTATGGCTATGTCCCGCTGAGAACTGGCTTCTGTCATAGGGAACTTGGCCTTGGCCAAGGTTACACCTACTTCAGGCAGCCCATGTCTTATATCTGGTTTATGAGTGAGTACAAAGGCTGGCCTCTTTGCCTCAACAGAGGCTGGCTCTGAAGGACCATCCCAGCCCCAGAGGTCCCCCTAGGATCAGCTGAGGCCTCTGATGCAGCTGTATTGTGGACCAGCTTCTCCTTCTGCCCAACCCTGCCTCCTCACAGGTGTTGCTTCCAAAGGCACTCCCCAGTAAGCCTCCTGCATATAAATACCTGCCTCGAAATCTCTTTCCAGAGAACCCAACCTAAGACTGTGGGCCAGAGATGTGAAACTACAGAAAGGACTCTGCAGCAGGTCTGGGCTGTGGTGCAAGCAGGATGCCACTTGAACCATATGATCGGGCAGATCCCATGATGCCAGAGGTGTCAGTAATGGGAAAAGATGCAGCGTGGGGTTTATTCTCATGAGTGTGGGCCCCTGGGCTTTGGGGGTAGCAGTGACTTTTACTGGTGGTGAACTGTAATGAGGCACTGGTGGAGGGGGATGTTACCAGTTGGCGAAATATCCCTGGTACTTGAGAGGTACGAGGGAGATGGTAACCAGGCTTGGGTGACGATTTGCTAAACACCATTGATCGGCTGAAGAAAGATCTGACGTGCTCAGGGTGAATAATCACTGATTCAAAGCACAATGTGAAAGCCCGAGGATCCCCTTGGCTACATTTAAAGGGACCCTAATCTTCTGCAACTAGAGGGCAGACAGAGGGGAAGACCAGGCTTCAGACATAATCATAAGTGTAGCAGAACTTCAGAGAAGGTTGAATTCTCAGGCCCAGGACATCTCCTATACCATGTTCAGGGTCCTAATGGGACAAGGGTGAAGCCCTGAAACTTGAGGTGGGGCTATCCGGGAAGATGCATGTAACGTCTTGAACTTATTGATTCACCTGAACCCACTGGGCCTGCAGAAGTAGCCCATTCCTCCTTGTTAGAATATAAACCTTCCTTCTACTTGAAGATAATACAGAGACCTCAATGAAGCAGGTCCCTTAGAAAAGAAAGCTTGCCCTTTTCAGAATCTACCCCCTTCCCCTCTTAGCAACCAGATCAATAAGCAGAGTCAAGTCCTAGCACATCCGAATGGAGAAGTTCTAAGCTTGCAAAGGAAGGAAAGAAATAATACTTAGACGCTGAAAAATCTGGCCAATATATGTTGGCAGGAGCTGTAAAAGTGCATGACACTGGGTCCTAAGGACAGTGGACCAAAGAGGTGGAACATGAAGTTGGACAACTTAAAAGGACCACCGTGTCCTTAAAAGGACCGGCAAGGACTCTAGGAGATGCTGCTGATACACTGTTGGATGACTTGTGGAAGCCTGGAGAGAACAATGGTCCACACCAAGTGACGCAGAAATGCCAAATCTTCCATGGAGGATTGTGGAGGAAAGGATCAAAGGATTCAAAGAAGCAGACATGTTAGAGAAGATATACTATGTAAGTCTAGAAAACTCATCCACTGACTATGTTCTATCGGAGGGCCCAGAGGATATACCCAACTTAAAAAATCAATAAGGCATATGCTAGTGAGAGTGGCACAACCCATGCTGAGAAGCACGGTAGTGTTAAGGTAATAAATGAGGACCTGTCTCAGGTCCTGCTCACAGTGGGTCCGCTGGGTCCACAGGTCCACCCAGTGGTCACTTCTTCGCTTCACAAATGCATAATTAAAATGGACAGTCCTGGGAGCTCCTGGGTGGCTCAGGTGGTTAAGCATCCACTTCTTTTGATATTGGCTCAGGTCATGACACTGTTTGTGAAATCGAGCCCCGCATCGGGCTCCGCACTGGCAGTGTGGAGCCTGCTTGGGATTCTCTGTCTCTCTCCCTCTCTTTGCCTGTCCCCCCCCCTTTCTCACTCTCTCTCTCTCTCTCTCCCAAAATAAATAAACAAACATTTTAAAAAATAAAATAAAATGGACATGTCTGTAGTTGTCAGAACCCCTTCATGGGTTCCTTGGTTTGTGGGGTAAGAGTTATTGTGGTGGGGAAGTCCAAATGGGTGCCTCTGAAACTACACACCCCTCCTCTGATCAAATCAGCAAACCAAAGATAATATTATATCTATCCTAAGGGTGATGGTGCAAACTAGTCCTAGTGCGGCAGGTGGCCACTGACTTAATGAATGCACTCTTTTCGATTCTGGTCAGAAAAGAGGATCAGAAACATTCCGCATTCACATGGGACTGACAGCAATATTTGTTTATGGCCTCGCCATAGGGCTCTGCTACCTTTCTCATCCCGTATCGTCATATAGTCCAGAGGGACTGGACCGTCTGGACATCCCACAGAATATCACACTGGACTACGCTATCAATTACATCATATTGATTTGGCAAGATGAGCAAGGCATGACTAGCACCCTGTCTTGCCAAGACACAGGCACTCCAGAGGGTGGGGGATAAACCCTACAAAGACCCAGGGGCCTGCCACCTTAGTAAAACTTTTGGGGACACAGTGGTCCAAGGCCTGCCAGGACAGCCCCTCCAAATGATGGGGCGAACATTGCATCTTGCACCTCCCACCATAAGGAAAAAAAGCACAACACTTAGTAGGTCTCTTCAGGTTCTAGAGGCAGCACATCCCACACCTGTAAATACTGCTCTGATTCATTTTTCAGATGCAGCATAAGGTTGCCTCCCCTGAATGGGGGCCGGAGCCGAAAGGGCTGTGTGGCAGGTCCAGGCTGAGGTGCCAGCAGTCCTTCCACTTAGGCCACATGATCTGGCAGATCCTACCATACTGGAGGTGTCGGTGGTGGGAAGAGATGCAGTGTGGAGCTTCTGGGAAGTTTGAGTGGGAGGCCCCTGGGGTTCTGGAGCAAGGCCATGCCATCTGCAGCACAGAATTACGTGACTTTTGAGAAACGATTCCGGGTGCGGTACTGGGCCCTGGTAGAGACAGAATGCTTGACTATGGGGTACCAGGTGATTATGCACCCAGGTGCTCATTAAGGGCTGGGTCTTGCCAGGCCCACCAAGTAATTAAGTCAGGTGGACCCAGCAGCTGGGATCAAGCTCAGGCAGGACTGAGCAGGTAATCTAGCGCCTCCCTCAGCTCCCGAGGGAACCCCTTACGACCAGCTGATGAAGGAAGGAAGCCCAAAACGGACAGCGGCTGTACTACAGCCCCACTCAAGAGTGGTCCTGAAAGACAGTGGCAGAGCTCCCAGTGGGCAGAGCTTTGGGCTGTGCGCCCGGTTGTCTACTTAACAGGGAAAGAGAGGTGGGCCAGGATTAGAATATATATTCGCTGATGGGCACTGGAGGATGGCTTGGCTGATCAGAGGCCTTGAAGGAAAAATATTAGAAGATCAGGACAAGGAGTATCAAGCCAAGTGAAATAAGTCCGTCAGAGAAAGACAAATATGTGATTTCACTCAGACTGTGGAGTTTAGGGAACAAAACAAACGAGCAGAGGGAAGAAAGGGGTGGGGGGAGAGAGAGAGAGGGAGAGAGGCAAACCAAGAAACAGACTCTTAATTATAGAGAACAAACTGATGGTTATCAGAAGGGAGGTGGGTGGGGGGATGGGTGAAATAGGTGATGAGCACTGGGTGATGTATGGAAGTATTGAATCACTACGTTGTAGACCTGAAAGTAATTTAAATAAAAACTTAAAAAAAAAAAAAGATCAGGACAAAGAAGTCTGGGACACAGAAACGTGGGTGGACACATGGGGGTGGACATGGGAGGGGGCAAAAAGTGAGGAGTGAAGATCTTTGCATTGTGTGTTAACACCCACCAGACGGCATCCACAATGGAAGTGGCACTGAACCACCAGGTAGACAGAATGAGTCAGCCAGATGATGTCAGCCAGCCTCTCAAATCAGCCACCGCAGTGCTAGCAGATGGGCACATGAATGAAGTAGCAACATTAGCAGAGATAGAGGCTATAAGTGGGGCCTACCACGCTATTGCCGAGGGTCCAATCTTCCAGCAACAGAGACCACCACTGAGTTCCTGACATGGTGCCTTCCCTTAAGAAGACCAACTGGCCACATTGAGGCCAGCTGACTACATCGGGCGCCTTCCACCCCGGAAAGACTAATGATTCATTTGTACTGGAATATTCTATATGCGGGTTTGCCTTTCCTGACGGCAGGACCATAGCCAGTATCCCTGTCCAAGGACTTACACAACGTTTGATTCACCAGTACGAGATCTCTCGTAACACTGCATCAAACCGAAGGGCACACTTTACAGCAAAGGAGGTGCCAAATGGGCCCATGACCGTGGAATCAACTAATGACGTTATATACCACACCACCCGGAAGGTGCTGGCCTGAAACAACTTGTTGCGGCCACCGCTAAGATCCTAGCTTGGAAATGATACCACGAAAGAATGGGGCACCATCCTCTAAAACACCCGAAATCGACAACCCATCGTTTGTGCTGTGTTCCCAATGGGTAGAATACGCGGGTCCGGGAACTCAGAGGTGAAAGTAGGAGAGGCCCAGCTTACCATCAGTCCCAGTGATCCACTTTTGGAATGTGTGCTTCCTGTTCCCTCAAGGCTCTGCAAGGTTAGAGGTCCTGGTTCTCCAAGGGGTAACATGCTACCAGGGGACACGGCAAGAACTCTATTACATTCTAAGCTATGGATGCCACCTGGACACTTCAGGTTTCACATGCCAAACGGATATGAAGAGGAATGTATCACTGTCTTCGCAGGGGTACATGACCTTGAACATCAGGAGGAGGTAGGGCTGCTACTGCACAGTGGGGGCAGGGAGGAATATGCATGGCACCCAGGTGATCCACTTAGGCATCTGTTGGTACTCCTTGTACGACTTTGGTGGCAAATGAACAAGTACAGCAGCCACAGCCTTGGAAGGGCATGGGGACCAAGGGCTCAGGGATCCCTCGAGGATGAAGGGATGAATCACTCATCGGGTAAGCCGCTGAGACCAAGAGAGGTGCTAGCTTGGGGTGAGGGGAACCTAGGATGTGTCGCAAAAGAAGGAGACCAAAGCATATCATTTATTTATGCCACTTTTATCACGTGCAGCAGTGGGGGCTGTCATTCATCCCACTAACCGTGTTCTTTCAAGCTTCCCCCAGGAAACAAGACCAATTACAGTCCTGTTCCCAGGTTGCAATGCTGTTCCCAGACAGGGTAAACTTACTCTAAGAAGCAAGTGAATCTGAGCAGTGCAAGGAGTAGACTCTGTGCTCCGCCCAGAACCTCACGCCTCCCGCCTGCACCTTCAGGCCTACCCATCTCTCTCCGGGCTTCTGGGAATATGTGCTACTGATGGCCCCCAGTGCTGTCCCTCACTGGGAGTTGGCCTCTGCAGGAGGGATTCGCCTTCCCCATGATTCTGCCTCCTTCCAGGGGGCAGCCTGTGGCTAATGGTTGACTGATGTAAGAATACAAAAGCCTGGATACCCCGCCCCAATTGGGGTAACTCTGAAGGGTCATTCTAGCTGCAGAGCTCCCCAAGAGGATTGGCTGAGGCTTCTGTTGTGGCTGCATCATCGCTCAACCTTTCCTTCTGCTAAATCCTGTTCCCTCACTCCTCCCCCGCAACAGGTGTTGTTCCCAAGAGCTCTCCCCAAGAAGACTGCACACAAACCTCAGAGTCTCAGGGCCTGCTTCCAGGGAAGTCTAAGAAAAGAAGCCACAGTAAGAGATATAGTTTATATAACCCACTATATACATAGATACATAATTACCTGCCCTATATATGTAATTTATATTATATGACATCTGTAATATGTTATACAGCAAATATAGTATGGCTTATATAATATATAACATATTTCATATCACATACTATGTGTATATGTACCTAGAAAGTATATAAATATACATATATAATTGAAGAAAGCTTTAGTAAATTACCTTTACTGTGTGCAATGGAGTCTGATATTTCCTACTCTATTCTATTCCATTTCATGAAGAAAAACATGCACATATATATGTATTATATACTAGAAACCTATTATATAGCAAATGTATTATATAGTATATGTCACATATAATATATGGTATACATTACTGATTATATTTCTTGGAGTAACAGTTACACTAAATAATAATAATTGCACTTACAATGTGTAACATATTCTTGTTATGTTCTATTTTCGTTTACACTGATTCATGAAGAAAATGAAATGCTGGTCACAAGCCAACAGGTGAGCCACGGTTTGAAAAAACACTGAACCAAATTATCTCTAAAAAGAGGAGATGAGTCTCAACTCAGAGTTCACAACTTTAAGCCACAGAGGATTTGAGACCCAGGAGAGAACGAGAGGGGTGAGGTTTGGTGGGAAAGTTGTCAGACTCTATCTAAGTGTACAATCCATTACAGACTGTGCACAACTCCTCCTTTATTCCAGGCTGGAGTGCGGATGGTACTCGCTATGCCTGCAGGTTGGTGATGCAGAGGTCTCTGTTTGCCACGCGGAGCCTGATGTACACGGGATCTTTGTCCATCCCATCCCATCTATAGAAGACACTAAATAAACATTTGCTAGATTGACTGGAAGAAAAGACTAGCGCAGCTGCTGGGGGTGTTCTGAGACCCAGAAGGAGAAGGGAAGAACCTTTCACTGAATTCAGCAGGTGCTCAATGAATGCTTGTTGGAGTTGTGATTATGGAAAGGGGGAGGGTCTTGTCAGTATCTCGGAGACAATTGGTAAATGTTCAATTGGATGAAGGAAAACATGGCAAAGAACCTCCTTGGAGTATAGGAGTGGAGAAGGGAAGTCTAAAGGACGGTGGTTACCAATATACAGCAGGGGCCCCATTAAGGTTTGTTGACTTCAGTGGAGCAAAGTTAGCCAGGAAGATGGCTCCTGTGTGAGTGGGTGTTGGCGAAGGAATTAGAGCATGTGTTTAAGAACTGCTTTATGGATTGATGGAGCAAAGAGGATGTGGTTGTTTGAAAAGAATACAGTAAGAGATTAATAAATGCTTTTCGGATTCATTGGTTGGGGAAGAGCAGGTGGGAAGATGGCTACTAAGTGGGGGAAGGGACCTAGCCAGAATACAGTAGGTGCATATTATGAGCTTTCAGGATTGCCTAGTGTCAAAGGCAGGATGGAGATTGTTGAAGGGTGAATTGGGGCTACAAGGGGGGGAGGGAAAGAGGCACTGAATATAGGGTTCTTAGTATACAGTAAGTGCTCATTAAACAATTGTGGGGTTGAATGGACGAAAAGGCAAAAAGAATACAGCTGGTGGTTGGGGTTAGAAGGAAATGGCACTGAAGGAGAGTTCTTCCTGGTATATAGTAATGCTAAATGAATGCCTCCCACATTCTGACACATGGAAAGTATGCAATAAATATCTGTAGAATGAATAAATGGCTCTGAATAGAGAGAAAGGCTGCTGGGTAAAGGCTCCTGGGGTGGAGGGGTGATCTAACTAGTAAAAAGCTGGTAACTCAATAAATTTATATTGAAGTAGACCCCTGGAGAGAGAGCTCTTGAGACGGGGCAGCAACTTCCAGACTTGGAAAGGGGATGTTGAGAATGGCCCTTATACAGTAGGAACTCAATAAGTGTTTACTGGCTTAAATAGAAGAAAGACCTTTTGGGGGTATGGACTTGAGATTGGGAGAGGGAATCCTAGGGACCCCAAGGGGAGTGGGAAAAGAGTAATCCTTATAAACTGGGCTCTAGATTTATCAAAAGAAAGAACCCTAGCTAGAGGCTTTATGACTGGCACAGGTTCTACTAGGGGTAAGGAAGGGGTATCTACTCCCTCCACAAAACAGTAACTGCACATATGCTCATCAGATCCACTAAAAGAAAAAGATTCTGGGAAGGAGGTGTGAACGTAGAGCACACAGATGGCACTCTATAAATGCTCACAGGAGCCATTGGAGGAAAAGGCACCTGGGGGAAGGTGATTAGAATCGAGCACCTGGCAGGGGATAAATAAATGCTCACTGGATCCATTAAAAGAAAAGGTTTTTGAGGGGGGCGGGGGTTGGGATGGGCATACAATCATTGGATTCACTGGAGGAAAAGTCTTTTGTGGAAGGGAATGGGGATGCAGAAGATTGGTCCATGTAATGTTGATTCTCTATCCGTGATATAAAAGGCTTTTGGGGAGAGGGCACAGAATCAGGCACACAGTGGTGCTCCACAAATGCTCCAAGGAGTGATTAAAAAGAAAAGGTCTCTGGAAAGAGGATTGAAATGATGCATACAACAAGTGCTAGATACCTGATCACTGTATTAATGGGAGGTAAGCCTTTATGGAGAAGGTTGGGCCATGCAGAAGGTGTTCAACACATGCAGACTGAAGCCACTGGGGAAAGGGTTTGGGGATGGGGTAAACAGTAGGCACTCAATAAATGCTTGCTGAATATACTGGAGGAAAAAAGCTTTAGAGTAGGCTCACACAGCAGGCAGGTGATAAATGCTAGATGGGTTCACCAAAGGAAAGGTCTTTGAAGTAGCCTGAGAATGGAGGCTAAACGAGGCACTCAATCAATGCCTTCTAGATCCATCGTAGGAAAAGGATTTAGGGGAGAGTCTGAAGATGAGTCACACACAGAAGGTTAAAAATGCTTAGGGGACTCATTTGAGCAAAATACGTTCGAGAAAGGGGTTTGGAGATAGGGCATACATCAGGCACTTAATAAATGCGTCCTAGATCCTTGGGAGAAATAAGCCCTTGGAGAGGAGGCTTGGAGTTGGGACACACAGAAGGCATTCAATAAAGGCTCACAGGACCCATTAAAGGCAACACTTTTCGTGAGACCATGGGATGGGATACGCAGCAGGCAATCGATGTTCACTGAATAGCTTAAAAGGTCTTTGGGGAGAGGGCTGGGGTGGGGCACATACCACACTCTGGATACATGTTCACAAGACCTATTAGAGAGAAGTCCTTCAGGCAAGGTTTGAGGGGGACAAGACACATAGCAAGCTCTCAATGTACGTTCACAAAATTCATGGAAGCCAAAGGCTTTGGGGAAGCGCTCCCGATAAGGCACACTGCAGGTACTTGATAAATGCTCACAGGGTCCATTAAAGGACAAGGCCTTTGGGGTGAGGGTTGGGGGAACAGGGAACATTTGGCTCTCGAATGCTCACAGGATATATTCAAGCCAAGGCTTTTGGGAAGGAGGTACACAGCAGGCGCCCGATAACTGCTCCCTGTATGGAGCGAGAAGGCCTGGGTGGGGGGCAAGGATGGGGCACACAGGAAGCGCCCAGCATAATAATTTAAAGGAAGAAGGTTTGGGCAAGGGGGCCAGATGTCTGGCACACAAGCGGCGCTTGATTAAGTGCTCATCGTGGAACGATCTGGGGACCCAGGCCCGCGGGAAGACGTCCGCAGCAGTGGCTTACCAGTCGGTGTGGGGCTCGTCGATGACCAGCAGCACCCTGGCGGCAGCGCCCCCACGACCTGCGCCCCCAGAGCCGCCGCCCACCTGCTCGCTGAAGGTGGCAGCCGCGGCCGCCGTGGTCTGCTTGACCGCGTTGGACAGCGACGAGAAGAAGCCACCACCCCCCGAAGACCCAGGGCTAGGGGCAGCCGGAGAGGCCACAGGGGCAGACACGGAGGCTCTCTCGGCAGTGGCAGTCGCGGAACCGGGTGTGGCTCCGGGGCTGGGGGCAGCAGGCGGCGGCGGGGGTGGCTGCGGGCGCTGCAGGTCTGTCATGTACCCATTTGGCAGATTGGCCATGAAGTTGCTGTCCGACAGGCGGCGCCGCAGGTAGTTCATGGCTGCGGCGCGGGGCAGGGGGTCCTAGGAGCAGTCTGGTCAGGAGCCGCGGGGGCGGACCGCGCGGGGCCCAGGAGCACAGCTGCGCTCTCAGGCACGACGCGACTCTTCGGTTGCCCGCTGCAGACTGAGGCAGCGCCGAGTCGCCGCCGCCGCAGCGCGGATGGTCGCGCCCGTACCCCCCTATCTCGCGCCCCGCATGGTGCTGTCCAGCTGGGCCAGCGGCGGCGCGGACGCGACCAAGGCGACCAGGAAGGGGAGTTTGCGAAGGAGCGGCGAGTGACGTCAGCGCGCCTTCAGTGCTGGGGCGGCGGTGGCGCGCGCCGGCAGGCGGGGGCGAAGGAGCTGTCCGTGGTGCTGAAGGCGGCAGTGCGCACGCGCCACGCCGCAACCTGTTTCCCCTCCCCCTCGTCCGAACCGGGATGCGCAATTTGGGGAGTGGGGGCGGGGTAGGTACTTGTTAGGAGGATTGGGGGTGAGTGGCCTGGCAAGACCCCCCACCCCGCCTCATTCTGGTCTTCGCACCCAGTCTCAGCCACACGCAGGATTCTCGGCAGATACTCAATTTCCAGTGTTGATGTTCACTACAGAAGTCATGTTGGGGGGGGGGGGGGTGAGGTGGGAATGGAAGAACACGCAAAGACTCAAAAGTAGAGAAATAACCTCACCGCGACGGGTGGGGGCCACACGCAGTACCTTGCAGGTGGGGGGGAGATTAACTTCCCATATCCATACAGGCTCAGCTAGGCAGACAGAGGATGCGGGGGCGGCATCGACAGCATCAGATAGGCAGACTTGGACACTTGGGTGGGGTACATATCCTTGCAGGGGCCTGGAGGCACACAAGAATGACACAAACGTGGGGAAACATATGGACACACACAGAAGTAAAGAAACACACGGAGGCACGTACAGATAACCCACCGATCTAGGTCTGTAGGCATACACAAGCCCAGGGTAACACACATGTGCATGCATGCATACATGCACGCATATCAGCCTATACACACACAGTCACCACACTGACACACAGAGACCCAGAGAAACGCACACGAACATGCACAACCAAATTACATACCCATAGATGATCGTGATAAACCTAGATCTGCCACACAGACACATCACCTGAAGCTCTAGCTCCCCACCCCGTGGCCCTACACACACACACACACACACACACACACACACACACACACTCAGTCTATATGTCCCCATCCCTCTGCCCTGGACAAGCCAAAAACCACCATAACCACCTGGTATCATCGGTGCCCATCGTTGTCTCCCTGGACCAGAGAACTTTCCACAGACTTTTCCTAGGGTATGCACACAGTAGGTGCCACATAATGTTTGCCACACGAGCAAATGACCTGTATAGTCCAGGCAGAGGTGGGCTGTGGAAGCCATCCTGACAGCTCCTGTAGGATCCTGACTACAGTGAAAGCACAAATCCATTTAAAAGCAATCATTTGTTGACAGCACCGAATGCTTAATTAAGGTATTGTCTCATCCAACCCTCACAACAATCCTGTGGGGTGGGAAACATTGCTACTTTACAGATGAAGGAATCCAAGACTCCAGTTCATTCCCAAAGGGCCATGTTGACTTTGTGATCCATGCATTTCTTAAATAGAATGTGCTAGAAAGAGGTGCCAGTGTGGCTGGAACAAAGTGAGCAAGGGAGTTTGTGGCAGGAGATGGCGTCAGACTGCTTAGCAGGGACCAGACTGAGCAGGTTCTTGTGGGCCGCAGGGAGTGATGGGGGTGGACCAAGTGAGGTGGAAGAAGATATGGTAAGAAATAGGCAGATTTGGAGTCTCTTCTGCCTGCAGGATTTTCAGTTGAATCATCCACCCGTTCTTCATTTGTTCATTCTTTATTCATTAGATCCTTGGCCTGTTTAAACAAGGTAGTGATGGGGTGGAGCCCAGAGTCAGAGTGCTTGAAGTTCAAACTAGACCTCCACCATACCCTTGGGAAAGTGACTTAACCCCTCTGAGACTTGGTTTCCTCATCTGTCAAAATGATCAACTGACCCACCTGTAAGGGGGGGTGTGTGTGGGTGGGAGACGACCTCTATATTTTCGCATGTGCTGTGGCTTCTGCCAGGAATGTCCTTTACCTCTCTCTCTCAAGGATATCTTTGGCCAAGGTCTCCAGGAAGTCCCCTCGTCCAGGACTCAGATTCCATCTCTTCTTCCCCCAGCCTCCCACAGTCTTCAGGTCAAATTCTTCTTTTTCTACTCCCTCCTCCGTGCCAGGCAGCCTCAGTCTCACTCCTGGGTCTTTCCTTTGGCTATTCCTTCCCTGTCTTTCCTGGATGCTCTCTCTGCATTCCATCTCCCAGTGTCCCCCAGATGGGGAACTCCCCATTAGTCAGGTAATTTCCCAACATGTAGAGGTATGTGTTTCCCAGTTTTTTGCTCAATAACTGAAGTAAACAGACTGTGTGCGGGACCCGTGGTGGCCTCTCCGGGGGACAGGAGCAGGTGCGGGTCTACAGATCTTTCTGGCTCCTCTCAGGGCCAGAAGTTGGGGAACTTAGGAATCTGTCTCCAGACCGCCTCTTCCCGGGGCCCCCATTCCTAGGTTTCTACTATTCACGGCCCCCAGCATCATTCCCTTTCTCTAGGTGGCTCGATCCCCAGAAATACATGTTTTCTAGATTGTTTTACAGAAGAATGAGGATTCCCCTCAAGAGTGTCTCAACTCCCTGAGGCAGAGGTAAGGCTCCACTGCACCGTCTCCATCTTCTCCAGCAGGAATGAATGAACCGAAGGGGTTCCAGGAATGATTTTCTTTGTTGTGCATTGGTGAGCAACGACCCTGAGACACACACACCTGACATATGTTCGTAATCAGTATCGTACCCGTGTTTATAATGCACACTCGCACATATCCATGGCACATTAACGCACATGTACATGCGTGCATGTGCACACACACACACACACACACACACACATCTATAATTCAGATTGTTATGGCGCACACGTGGCTGTAACTTTAAATGCATTCTGCATACACTCAATACATCCTTAATTCTTGCCCAGACCCATAGGTCTGCATATCACACATACACAAAGATATGTCTCATAATGCACAAACTTCCACTTTCTTGTAAACACAAGACCTCTCATACCCTGTGGTAGCGACCAGAATCACTCACTTCAGCTCAGTCTTCCCAAGATGACCAAAAATTCATCAACTTTGTCTTTACTTCCACCCATCAACTGACCTATTTTACAGAGGGAAATCGACCCAGAGAAAGTAGCACCCTGACAGACTCCAGGTGTCATGAATCTTTCATCTGAACCCTTTCACAGAGGGGTCCCTCCACTCACAGCACACATGGGGCTTCAAATGTTCAGCCTACTCTCTTTCAGTTTACTCCTTTGTAAATGGGAATGATGATAATATCGACCCTCTTAGGTTTGTTGTGGATTAAATGAATTCATGATGCTATGCAGTCTTAAAACACTAACCAGGCACACTAGGTATTAGCTAATTCCACAGTTATGATGATTCTTAGCATTTGTCTCATCACAAGGGGCTCAGAATTCAGTAAATGCGAATTGGTGCAAAATCGAATGAGCAAATGCTAACAGTATTAGTGTCTGGGTTTGTTCCCTTCATTGTGGAGACACGTGCCGTTCTGACTCCTCTTCTCTATTCTCCATGATGTCCAGCGCTATTGTTAGTATACAGTAGGCGTTGATAAGTGTTGAATAAATGTTCAAACGAAAGGATCACATATTCTGACTTTGTTCCCTCGCTCAGATGTCCTCTCCTTCTACCAGCCCTCCTCCACCCCAGATGCCCAGACTTAGTTCTAGTGTACAGTAGACGCTATCAAGTGTTGAATGAATGTACAAATACCAAAGGAATCTGTGTCTGGGTTTGTCCCGGGGGCTCCTTCTGGCAGATGCTGACTCTAGCTTCCGTTTGCTCTTGCCCCAGCTCAGAGCACCTCACAGGCACTTCCTCGGTCCACCCCCGGCCATCCCCCCACTTGCGGTCTCGCGGAGCTATTTCGTCTCTGCTAATTGTGGCATTGGAGCAGGGCTGTTGGGAGTGGGTGGGTGCAGGTGTTCGAGCGGCGGGGTGCCAACCACAGGCATGCCTCTGCCGCCTTTGCCGCGGTTCGATGCCGAATTAACGCGGAACCGCCAGCCGAGAGGCTCTGGCGGGTGGAAACCTGGGCACGTCGGCCAATCAGAAAGTGCCTACCAGGGCGAGTAGCCAACCAGGAAACCCGTAACGCGGAGCTCTGCAGAGGAACGTGCTGTACTGGCCAAGGGCGCTGCAGA